>NC_133347.1:23781951-24081951 GCF_030506205.2 Paramisgurnus dabryanus | reverse complement strand
AAAGGGTTAATAAACACAAACCGAAGCCCTTTCTATTTGACGCACTCTGCATAATATTAAGCCTTTATACAACATAAATGTACAACGTGTCGTGCATCTATCTGCATAAAATGCAAGACTTCAACTAAGGTTTCAACTAAATTATCAAAAAAAAAAAAGAAAGTTTAACTCCCTTTGTGGATGTGCATCAAAAACAGCGCACTTTTAAACACGTCCAGTCAAAGCACAGGCTTCATAACATTAAGCAGCTAAGTGTTTTGCTATCATGCGCGTTTAGCTGTGTCGTGTCGTCCTCTTACCTCAGTCAAGATGTAATGGTAATGCTCGTATGGTTTTCTGGTATCTCTTGACATTTGATGTTTAAATATGAGATGATAATCCATTGAACTTTTGACGGCGCTGTACATTTTGCACCTGACTGACTGTATTTCCGAAAATCACGACATCCTTTTAAACCATAGTGCCTCAGTGATGTGAGTTGTGGCTGGCTTCACGGGATCGGCGGGCTGGCGGGCTGCCGCGCTTTGCGCGGATCGGTGGGTTTCTGCGGTGCGGTCGCGCGGAATTATCTGTTTGTTTTTGAATCACGCATGGTAATGTTACTGATGTCATACGTCGGTCTGCGTAGCTTGACACGACGTCAAACACGCATCTCCAGACCCAGTCTTTACTACCACATGCGCTTGTAATGCTAACCAGACATCCAAATGCCGCCATATCCACAATAAATAAATAAATAAATAAACCCACATGATCATCGTTTTCGTGATCGATCATCGATGCCACGTTCGAGTACTCGAGCAATCGAGTACTCGTGCCCATCCCTACTCTGTTGTTATAAATTCTAGGGCTGTGACGATAAATCGCATGTCCCATTAAAAATAAGTGTCTGAAATCGATTCAGAATCGCAAGGCTGCGAAAAGCAACTCGTTAAACAAAATCATTCAAAATATTCTTTTTTATCATAAAAAAACCTGAAACAATTTGAAGAACAGCAATATAAATATTTGTATAGACATTTCCTGGAGAAGTGTTTGTAATGGTACTTCTTCTGTGGCACAATTGGAGTTTCTGCACAAGAGCACCCCCTGGCTTTTGGATGTGCAAGGATTTCACCATAATTCCTTAAAATTCATTCATTGAGAAAATTTCATTTGCACAATTAATCGTTACTTACAGCCCCAAATTGATACTATGTTAAAGTCTACGAGAAGTTGCGTTTAGTCCACAAAAGCCGTTTGTTTATGTTGTTGCTGCTGAAACCGTCTATAAATGCTCTTTTTAACAGGAATTAACCTATGCCTTGCATTTTTTGTATAGCTCGGTATATATAATGATATTACATAAAGTATATTAACTCTTTTCCCGCCAGAATTTGTTAAAACGTTGCCATTTTTTTATGATTTTCAAAGTTTATGCCTTTCAGAATTTTTTTCTTTAAATATACAAACATACAATGATAAAACAAACCTTCTGCTTTCACACCCAAAAACCATCTTCATTTGTTCTCTTTTATTACATCTCAATTATGGGTAGGTTTCTTCAAAAACAACAAATTATGACTAAAAAGCTGAGATAATTGAATTTTTTTTAAATGACTTTTGTTAGCAATCAGATTCAAAACGATGATCAAAACATGCACAGAGTTTTTACTGTTTTTGGATAAGTGGATGCTTCAGTGGTTTATAGGTTGGGTAAGAGCGCCACCTAGTGGATATTAGCGGAAATATGGATTGCTGTAAAAAGCGTTTTCTCTTAATTGACGAGATAACTTGTCAACGGTGGGGTAAGAGTTAATGGTGACAGGCACAGGGGTGCACCTGTATTTTTACCTGTAAGGATGAAAGGAACATAGCTAAAATGGCTTACTCGTAGATTTTAATTTTAAGTTAGGGACGAGACCAAAAGTGGTGACACCTTAATCGTTTTGCCACTTTTTTTGCAATTAGCAGGAACCCTAAGGTCAGAATAGGTTGGGCATGTGTTGCAAGCCAGATTTAAACCTGCATTGCATGCGTGAACTGCTTTTGGATCCTCTGTAAACTTCAGAGAAAGATGTCGCTACTGTGGATCTCTGTGGGTTTCATTCATTCACAGACTTTCTATTGTGTTGGACAAAAGGGTCAACTGGTCAACAAGAGGTCAAAGCAGTTGACAAGAGGTTAAACCCCTTTTGAAGCACTTAAACAGAGAGCGCAAAATGTCTCTCTGTGTCTTCACCAACACAAACACACATAGTGGGTGTTCGTGGCATTTCCGAAATGTTGACGACGCCCATGCACCTCAGGGCATTAGTTTTGCTAATGAATCAAATGAAGAAAGCGGACTCGCCTCCTGACAGAACGTGACTGCTTTGGTTTCCCTGTTTGCATGAGTGTGAATGGACCCTCACAGAATGTGATGTTTTTGGGAACATACAATGACCCTGGCATATCTGATTTCATTGGTTAACTCAAAACACAAGAATTAAGAAATGACTTTTGTGTAGAATTTTGTCCAGAAATAGATTTAAAGTGTTGAATCAATGATACAAACAAGCGTCCTTAAAGTTTTGATGGACACAGTCGTTTTCCTTAAGGGTTTAGTCATGCAGAATGAAGTTAAATATAGAGAGATTACATTTAATTGAAGAATAAGAGTACAGTATTTACCTTGTCATGGGTGACTGTGACTCATATGAGATTGGTACAAGCTGTACAACCGGCATTAATTTTCAGCATTTAGAAGATTACAGTAAACTAAACTGTGTTTACCAAAAACCTAGTCAAGAAGTATCACGTTTACTTCATTGTGTATACAGAAAGTAGACGTTTAGGAACAATCTGGGTTAAATAAAACATACGTTTTTTCAGTAACATTGGTGGCATATTGCTAATTAGCATAGAAAATCGTTGTTTTGGTCGGAGCCAATGGTGTAGTGGACGGTGCTCCGACATATGGTGCAGACGCACTTCTGGCGACCCGAGTTCGAATCCCGACTCGAGGTCCTTTGCCAATCCCATACCCCTCTCTTCACCCTATACTTTCCTGTCTTCTCCTAAATTACTATCCAATAAAGGCAAAAATGGCCCAAAATATATCTTTAAAAAAACAAAAAAACAAAAGAAAATCGTTGTTTTGCACTTGCAGAGTTTGTCTTGTGAAGGAAAGCAGGCAGATCTTTGGCCACTGTGGCAGTTTTGGAAAAATACAAATGGGATAGATTTCATTAGATTTCCCAAGATCAGTCTAAAAGGGATAGTTTACCCAAAAAAGAAAATTCTGTCAAGTTTAACTCACTCATATTGTTTTAAATCTGTATGAGTCTCTTTATTATGTTGAGCTCTAAAGAAGATATTTGATAAATGATTGTAACCATTTTTTTAATTATATAAACTAGCATAGCTTTGGACAGTGTGTGTTGGCAGCACATGAACACAACATCCCTACCATGAAAAAAAATCCACCCTCTCCTTATTTTTAATCTCCATTAAACCAAAGTATTCTCATTAGACATGCTGTTTTGATTCTCTTGTTTATGTGACGTCATACTGATAAAGCCCCGCCCACGACCACTGACTCACTGGTTAATTTTACCCAAGAGCTTTTCTAAATCACGTTGTAGCAATATGCTGCTAAAGATCCTATTGTCTCAGACTGTATTAATCAGATCTATCTTTAACCAAAAGCGCTCACTGTCTGTTGGTAAGGAAGTGTGGAGCTGTAGCACATTTGCATTTAAAAGTAAACACGTGAACAGGGCTTTTTTGCTCCCACCCAAATAGGGGCATTTGGGACATGTTATAACAAATCTGTGGGGTATTTTGAGCTGACACAGCTGTGTTCAGAGACACTTTCTAGGCACATTTGAGACATTAGCCTGGGTGCCAGCCAAACTTAGCCCTGCCCACAACATTTCAGGTCGGGAAGTTCGGTCTGGAGTCGCTCCGTTGTGGCGCAACTATGCTCGAACTAAAGCTGGTTAAACCAATCAAATTGTCAGGTAGGCCTTTTTACGATGATGGACAGATGATCAACAGTAATGTAATCAACCACGTCACCAAAGAGCGCTTGTGTTGAATCCGTTTACAACAAAGATGGCTGCCGCTGGAGATTTTAGATGTAAATATTCTGCCATTGAGTCTGTTCTAGAAGATATCGACAGTGCAATGATTTTAAAAGGGAACAGAGAAATGCGATCAAGGTATTTGTTGATTGGAAAGATGTTTTTACTAGGGTTGTCACGATTCACCAAATCCTCGATTCGATTACATTTTCCATTCTAAGGTCGCGATTCGATTCTCGATTTTTAAATTGTTTTTTTTTTGAAAGACAAAAAATGATATGCCATTATTTTTATTATAGTTTCACATTAATATGCACATTGCGTGCTTTTCCTCGCATGGGGGTTTGTGGGCTTTACTTTACGCGAGAGAGCTTGTAGAGAGAGGATACCTTCTTGCACGCACATGGACTTAATGCACGTGTCTTGGACTCCTCAGCATGTGATATAAAACCAGTGCGTCATAAGCAGCTGTGCTTCTGTCTGTCTCACGTGCACGCACTCTCGCATCTGATTCTGTCCAAAGTCTAAACATAAACTTAAGTAGTAATCCTTACGTATACGTATTTGTTCAGTTTTATGCGTTTCATGCGAGCTGAGGCAAACTATCCCTTTTGTTTAAAATATAACCCGCTGCATCTTGGCGGCTCTCTCGCGTACGTGCAGAGAGCTGCGCTCTGTCTGAAGTCAGATTACTGGGTAGTAATCTTGTTCATGATATGCATTTCAAGGAGTTGTAGCAATACGTCCCTCATGTTTAAAATATAAATCGTGTTCTGCTGAACCGATGTTTTTAATGGCACTTCTGAGAGGTTTATTTTCCCCCGCTTGGCAAGCCGACCGGACGTGACATGGGGGTGGCAGCATCGACGATTCCATTTTTTAATTCGAAGTTCGAGGTTGTGACTTAATTTCGATCGATTTCGATTTAAAATTGAAATCGTGACACCCTTAGTTTTTACTGTCCCTCCTACGGGATTTGGCAAAAGTTTAATTTATCACCTGACTTCGATGTTCGCTAAGAAGATGGGACACAATAAAAATGCGTGCACAATAACGTGGATATAAGAGATAGTCTGACTGTATGACTAGGCCTGTCGCGATAAACGATAAATCGATTAATCGCACGGTAAATAAAACGAGCTCGATCATTTTTTTCGGCCGCAATAATTCACATTTGCATGCTTGTTTGTTTTCCTTGTCTCTCTCTCTCTCTACCAAAGAGACTGGATGACTGCTCCGTGCAACGAGTGACAAGAAGTGAACCCTCGTCAGTCATTTGTCAGTCGCATGATCTGTGTGGGGAGGGGGGACTCCTGGCGTAGCCTATCACAGTAGGCGTACTGAGGAGGATGAGCGCCGCGTGAGGAGTGTAGCAGGAGAAAACACTTGAGACGAGAGTTGGAGAAAAAGATGGATTTACTAGAGGCTGTTTACACTTGTCATTAACATGCGTTTTCATCGATCGGATCACAATGTTTTACGTCTTTTCTGACTTTTCTGACACAAGGTGAACAGTGCTATTTTTAGCCTTTCATTGGTAAACTAAAGCGGGTGATCTCCGCAGTTTCATTTTGCAAGCGTGTGAAAGTTGCGCGATCTTATTTCATCAATTGCGCTAAAAATTCTGAGAAAGCTTTAACATATACATGTAGAAAATACTGTGCAGCATGTTTACTTGCTTAACAAGCAGTGGACAAAATATTAGTTTGCGTCCATATAAACTCATAATTACTCCCGCTGGCGTTTAAATGACAGTGGAGAGACTCGCCCACCGTCTCGACAGACCACCCCCTCACAGTATTCAGGACAGAAGCGGTCGAAAGTGGACAAAAGAGACGGATTTAAATACCAGGTGTAAACGTAATGTGTCTCTCTCGTCCACTTGTGATCTGATCAAAAACACATCTTAATACCAAGTGTAAACAGCCAAGTTTCAAAACCAAACGCTACAGCTGCAGTGTGGGAGTACTTTGGATTTAAACCTAATGACCGAGGTGAACCACTAAACCTGAACGAGCCGTTATGTCGCATTTGTGGTAAAAATGTAGCACTTAAAAGTGGCAACACGACAAACATGCATATGCACCTAAAACGCAATCATCCTGTTATTTTGTTCATTTCTTGTGGATATTTAAAATGTCTTCCAGTTCCAGTATTACTTATTGTTTAGAAATAAAAGTTTATAGATCTTTGAAAAGGTGTATCTGCATTATTATAATGGTCCCGGAGCAGCAATGTTATCGTCTATCGCGATAAATTCCGAGGCAATTTATCGTCTAGCAAAATTTGTTATCGTGACAGGCCTATGTATGACTTAGTAAATAACTCGATGTCGTGATATGAATGAAATGTTGTAAACATAGTAGGTGTCGATGTACGTTCGTTAACTCCAACTTAGTACAATCATGATGTTAGTCTCATTGTAGCAAATAACTAGCAGTTCAGGTAAGGCTGCAAAAGGACAGACACCATTTCAACATACATCACACACTCGGTTGCTCTCATTGGTTGTAGGTTGAGTGCAGAGGCATTTTTTGTCCTGGTTCGGTTAAAACACGCCCCATGATCACAGCCCAATGGAGCGGTTGACTCAAATTCTGACTGGAATTGAGTATGACAATGTCAGGCCACTGAGACTTATATTACATCTTGTAAAAATGGACGTAGGTGGTGCCATATGTAACTTTTAGAAGGATCTCTTGACAGAAATGCAATATAATTTACATAACTATATTATCAGTGGTGTATAAAGATCTTACATAATGAACTGTATTGTTTTTATTATCTTAGAATAAGCCGTTTTTATATAAAAAAGTGTCAAAGAGCTGAACTGTAACTACGTTGCGACATACGGCATTGTTCCTGAGTTCTGTTCACACAGGAAGCGTGCGTTCCAGGTGTTTTACATCAATGTTACTACAGTAGGTCCTCATTCCGGGAATGTTACCAGGATCAATTCCAGGACTTGTTTGCGTTCACACTAAAGGAAAACTCTGGCAATGTTATGGTGTGTGAGATCAACACACTGTGTGAAAGGGTGTTTTGTTTGTTTGTATTACAACCTTTAGGATGAGATAATTTTTTTTTTTTTTTTGGAAATTAATAGCATACAGATTCCACTTAGATATATTTAATCTGGAAAATTGTGATTGACTAAAAGATCATTTTAGTGTGGGCAAACCATGTTTTTGGTTCACAAAACAAAAACTGTCATTAATTGTTCAGGTAACATGGTGCAGCATTAAAGGGATAGTTGACCCAAAAATGAAGAAAGAAGAAACTCATACAGGTTTAGAACAACAGGAGATTAAGAAAAATATGACAGAATTTTCATTTTTGGGTGAACTATCCCTTTAAGAATCAGTGTAAGTAAACTTTTGAACTTTTTTTAAAGAAATTAATGTATTACTCTGTGTTGTGAACTTAAAACATTACGCTCTAAAGTGAAATGGTTAGAAAATAGGAAATTCAAAATACAGGACACGCGATTTCAATAAACTCAAAGGCGTTAAAGGATGTGGGTTTGTTTTGTGTGTTTTTAGTTTGGATGGAAACCAGTAGCTGTCTCTCAGCTGGTTAGTCTGACCTTTGAGACGTTGTTATGACAATGCCCAATATTTATCCTCCACACATCTTACAGTTCAAAAGTGAGAATGGGTGGGGCAACATGTTATTGAACAATTGTTAATAGCTCACAGTCTACGAGAAATGGAGGACTATTAAAAGAATAAAATCTTAATTAACCTGAACATAAAAAACACACAAATAAATGTGAAAATGAAACCATACAGCCAAAATGGTCCTTCCGTGGCATCATATGTCACCTTTATTTTTAAGACAATAATGCAGTTTATCATTGTTTAATGTTTAAAATTATTACATAGACCCTGTTTACACCTAGATTGAAGGGATACTCCAGCCAAATATCAAAATTACACCATGATTTACTCACCTCAAGCAATTTGAGATACATATGTGCATCATCTTTCTGACAAACACATTTTGGGTTATTTTAGTAAATGTCCTTGCTCTTCTAAGCTTTATAATGGTATAAAACAGGGATTATGAAACATTGTCTGACTTTAAATCCCAAAAAGAGTGCATTCATCCTTCACAGGGGTAATACACCCGACTCCAAGGGGTTAATTAAGGTTTTCTGTGGGTAATCCAGTGCCACTGTTAGCCATTTTGCTGTCCTAAGCATAATTCCTTTATGATGCCCCCCACCCGGACCCGGAGAAAAAAAACTTTTGTTTATGCCAGTTTAACTTTTTACTAAACATATAACTCAATATCAATAACACAATAGCAGCATCACAGTAGCCTATAAAACTTAGAACAGTAAAACAAGAAATTAAAATCTTCACAGCTCTGTAGGGCTGTCACGATTTTGAAATTTGGCTGACGGTTAATTGTTTAATAATTTGTGACAATTAATTGCCTGTTTATTGCTTTGACATTTAATTCTCATACATTTTTTGTTTACGAAAAAATTCATAGATAGTTAGAATTATTTAAATTAAATCTTTTGCAAGGTTTATCCGGCAGTAAATATTTATACACATAACACATTTTTAAAAGTCATCTGATACTGTCTCATTTATACAGGCGCTGCAGCTCCCCCTTGTGTTTTTTAGAGAAATGTGCAATCATCGCGGTGATCTGAAATCATTGCGATGAGGTCAAACAATTGCGATGAGACGGTTATTTAATCATTGTGACAGCCCTACAGCTCTGCTGACTTTGTTAACGTAGATAGTTAAGAAAGTAACAGCTAGCTGGCGTCAGTTAAAATGCATATGCATAGGTAAGGTTTAACAGTAAAATCTCAATTTAGCTTGCACCAAATAAATTATAACAACATAGTTTGTTAACATTAACGTCAGCAAGTTTGAGGCCATTATTGCACATAACGATTAGCAGCAACACATGCACATTTCCCATGAATAAACCTGCAAGTGATGCACGGGCATCATCTCGCAGTTTCTTGTACTTTCTTTTCTCAAATCCTGACTCCTGCTGTCTTTTTGTGGCCATTTCCATAAAAGTTGCCTACTGTCTGTCAAACTTTGTCAGGCGCCGACGCGATCAACCTGCGCAGACCATCCAATGTGAGGGGGGCATACTTTCTAGACTAGAGCAATTAAATTATCCCGTTCCCCCTTTTTAGTTACATATACATGGCTACAAAGTGCCTAATAATATTTCTATAAGCTAATGAAAAAATATCAGCATTATAATTTTTTTTCATTAGGCTATTATTTTTGGTGCCCCCTCAGCACTTGGTGCCCTACACACAGCGCGTGATGCGCGTTATGGGAGCGGCGGTGCTGGGGTAATCGATGCGATTTTGTAGGAAGAATATCCACATAAAAGGGATCAAAGAACAGCTTTTTACTCTGCTTCTGGTAACGGCTTACTGTGCTTCTGGTAACTCAAGTGATTTACGCGAGAGTTTTAGCATAGCGTTCATTGCCATAGGTACTAGGGGTGGGCGATATGACCAAAATCTTATATAAAATCTTATATTGAATCTATAGGATTCATTTTATATCATAAGGAGATCACGGTACAGTTTTCTTTAAGGTTTTTATGTTATTCAAATCTTTAATGCCATACAATTCTCACAAAAACTTTATAAAAGCATAAAAAGAAGACAAAAAACAAACAAAACTTAAACTCACTGATCCGTCAGTGATGAAATAAGGATAATAAATAGTAATGTATATATATTTATTAGTGATAGACAGATATATCGGCCGGCCGATATTTGCGAGTTTTATGTGGCTGCCGTGTTCGCCAATTTTTTTCCGGCATTATTACAGAGTACAGACAAAGTGCTGGAAGCCGCAAGCGATTGCAGGTCATTAGACTAAAAACAACCAACCTTTCCATGACAACATCGGAAGCTCGGTCATACACACAGAGTGTATAATTCTACGTTAATATGTTCAGTTTAATTCAGTACATTATTTTATTTTTAAATTGAATTAATTAAACTGAAAAGTAACTCGCATTACGTAACTAAAATATTAATGTGTACATTTATAAAGTAATGCGTTACTTTACTCGTTACTTTAGAAAATTAATATTATTACGTAATGCGCGAGACTTGTAACATTTGGCATTATCATTGTGTCATTTTTTATGATGTAAATTGAGTGAGCAAAAGCAGTATCGGCTCCAAATATTGGCTCAAGAAAATCGGCAGCCTGTATTGGTCATCGGCTAAGGCTGATTTATCAAAACAACAGGTATGGGCATCGGCATTGAAAACTCCATATTGGTCGACCCCCTAATATTTGTCCTTTAAAAAGATAGAAAAGTGATTTATTCAAGAGCAGTAAGAGATTTTCTCCAAATGCTGTTTGATTAACATGAGTTACAGAGATGAGTAGAATAAGGTAACTTCCCCTTTAAGACCAAAGTCCGGATCCAAAGTTTGGGCACCCCTGACAATTTCCATGATTTTCTTTTATAAATATTTGGGTGTTTGGATCAGCAATTTCATTTTGATTTATCAAATAACTGAAGGACACAGTAATATTTTGTCATTTTGTTGATTTGAATACCTGTAACTACTGATTAATTGGAACACACAATTGGTTTGGTGAGCTTATTAAGCCTTGAACTTCATAGACAGGTGCATCCAAACCTTAGAAACGGTATTTAAGGTGACCATTTCAAGTTGTTGTTCTCCTTGACTCTCCTCTGAAGAGTGGCAACATGGAGGTCTCAAAGCAACGCTCAAGTGACCTGAAAACAAAGATTGTTCAGCATTATGGTTTGGAGGAAGGCTGCAAAAACTTATCGCAGAGATATAAGCTGTCAGTGTCCACTATGAGGAACATAGTGAGGAACTGGAAGACCACAGGCAAAGTTCTTGTTAAGGCCAGAAGTGGCAGGCCACGTAAAATATTGGAGAGGCAAAGTCGAAGAAAAAAAAAAAGGTCTGTGCATCGTTCAACAATTCTGCACACTTTGCACTTTGGTGTGAAGAAGCCTTTTCGGCACACACCCCACAAACGGAGTCACTTGAGGTATGCAAATGCACATTTGAACAAGCCAGATCCTTTTTTTAATAAGGTGCTGTGTACTGATAACACAAAGATTGAGTTATTTGGTCATAACAAGGGGTGTTATGCATGGCGGCGAAAGAACACAGCGTTCCAAGAAAACACTTTCTACTAGGGCTGTGAATCTTTGGGTAGACAGCGAATCGATTCGATTCACGATTCAAAGGTTTCCGATTCGATTCAAAAACGATTTTTGCTAACCAGAACGATTCAATTCGATTCGATTAACAATAAAATTTGATTTGATTCGAATATTAACGATTCTGTTCTATAAATTAGTATACATCTGCATCTGAGCAAATAAAAGAAATATTTGGGAAATTCATGACCATTTAATAGATTTTCATTAACTAGATTCAGGACTTTAGTTTAATAGCTTAACTTCTTAGGACTCAAAATACATTAAAGCAAGTAAACCAAGAAAAATAATACTACTTCTACATATTCAATGCACCATAAACGTTTATTGTAAACATTGCATACATTTCCTGAAAATTTAGGAAATACAGCAAAGTGTGTAAATACAGCAAAGTGTGTAAAGGAGTAGCACTTCTCACGTCTGACCCTAAAATACTAGCTGCTTTAAGTGCAGGTATGTCTATCTTAATGGCATGGCATCTGCGGAGATGGTTGCTAATAAGGTTCGTTGTATTTCCAATGTATTTTAACTCAGATTTACAATGTCTGCAAACTGCAACGGACTTCGGACAGTCTTTCAATTTACTTCGTGAAAACTGAAGTAATCCCAAACCTTTGATCTCATGTTGGCTGGTGCGTTGTTCTCCTTCGTGTCCCTCCATTTGTGCACTGTCTGCTGTGTTTATTCAAATGACAGCAAACAGGCGCGCCGCAAATTGAAGAGTGACGTAATTCACTGCTCATTTTACGTCGCAGATGTAACTAATTTAAAATTTATTTATATATTTTTTATTATCCATCATATTCGTTATATAATCACGATTCATTCGATTGTTAAATATAAAATCGAAACAAACGATTCACGATTCAAAAATCCAGGTTTCAAGATCGATGCATATGCATCGGCAGGATTTGTAATCGATGCATCGAGAAAACGAATGAATCGTTACACCCCTACTTTCTACCCACAGTCAAATTTGGTGGAGGTTCCATTATGCTGTGTGGCTAAGTGCCGGTAATGGGAATCTGGTTAAAGTTGAGGGTCGCATGGATTCCACTCAATATCAATAAAACCGTAGTTTTACACTTTTACCTAAAAAAACATGGTTAATTTTCATAAGGGATGAGATACATATACAGCACACATTCAATTTTAAACAAAATTTAAAGCTGTTTGGAGGCAGTGTAAAACATACCAAGGCACATACCAGCAGCTGACCATATGATCTTCCCATATTAGTGAATTTTATTTGTCAGAAAACATTGTTGATAAAACCACATAAAAATACTACCTACACATATTTGTGTGATATATAAATATTGTAAATCAATGCATTTCTTGACTATTAATTAAGAAAAATCACAACTCTTTGCCTCTAACTCATTGTATTTCAATGAATCACTATGAGCTTCCAGGAACTAAACTGTAACTGAAGTCTCCATGAAACGCGTGACGGCCCAGCTTTTGGACTTACGGTGGCACAACTCTGTTTTCTCAATGGCTCTGGTTTGTTCCACGAAAGCCGTTTGTTTATGTTCTTACTGTTGAAACTGTCTGTACAAAACGTTGTTTACTAACAACACAGGAAAGGAGCGGTACTCTGACATAATATTAGTGCACGTCAACTTAAACCGCTTGTGTTTTAACTTGTTTTAATGACTCGCCAATATACCACTCCCTTAGTTTTTAGGAAAAGCGGTCGAAAGTGGACAAAAGAGATGGATTAAAACACCAGGTGAGAACAAACATCCGGCTCTCTTGTCCACTTGTTATCCAATCAACCTGTAAATGTGCTCATGAATAAAGTATAGTGTCAGTGAACTGTCCTACCTAAAGACGAAGTCTATTGCATTGAACATTTACTTGTAGAAAAAGTGCCAAAAAAGTGAGAAATGGAGGATGGTTGTGTGAAGACCAAAGACCTTGAGAATGACCATCTGAAGGACCTCGGCCACAGTCAGCCATTGATATCTGGATAATACTGTGTTTGCTTAATGACTTTACTGTTGGCACGGCCCCACCAACTCTGTCACAACTGAAGGTCACTGTGTTTTATAAATGAAAACAGAGAACATACCTTTTTACATGAAGGTTTCTGGAAGCGGTGTTAGCTATGAAAGCGATATTTGTCATCACCTTTAAAAAAAGAAAACGGGTTGCTGGTATGTTCATACAATGTTTAACTACTGTATGAGCTCTAAAAACTCTCCTACAGAAAACTGGCTTTTCACAGTGAAGGTCTCACTCAGTTTTTTATAGTTTTGAGCAGGATCCTCAATCATAAGAAGTTACCATCCATTCATTATTGTGGTAAGATTTACTGGATTCTCACCGCTTTCTTGTGTTTTTGAAATGGTGTTTGAGGAGCGTTGCAGAGGCATAGAGTCAGATGTCTACCAGTACTCACTTATGACCCTGTTTAAACCCATGGGAATTCAGATGTTTACTCCCAGGAGATGTAGCCACAGCTGGAGCCCTAAACCACCACTGCAGCCTGCAGAAATGGGATTTGGGTTCAGGATGAAATGGTCTTGAACTCTTTGGAAAAACCGACGGAGGATCTGTTTTTTGTTCGAATTTGAAAGAGATTGTGAACATTGATTTGAATTCAACTAAAAGTACTCACACAAATAGGCCTGTAACCCGTTTTAATGTAATTGATTGCCAAAGATACTGATGTTGTACTTTTAGAGATATGATTCTCTTAAGAGAGTCAAAGAAACACATCCCCTTTCATTCTGTTCCTTTGGCAAATGACAAAAGCTTTGTGTCAGATAAGAAACCACTTGTTCTGAAGTCTGGTTGCTTTTCTTTTGAAGTCATTCTGTGATGCTGTAAAAACAGGGGATTCAAAAAGAGAAAGGGTCATTGTACTTTTTGATAACTGAGGATCACACAACTGATGGAAAGAAATTGTACCAATTTTACTTTGATCTTTATAGAAAAAGATTTAAAGTGTTTATGTTTGAATCTTTTTTTTATAATTTAAAGAACAAATTAAATTAAAGGTGCACCAATATACCAATAATCGGTATAGGTCGATAAAAACAAATTTAGACGATTTGAAGATATTGGACGAAAGTTTCAAAAACATTGAATCCTCAAAATTTAGTTAATGCAAGTTACAACCACCAAACTATCAGTATCGGCATTGATATCGGCAGATATAAGTCGGTTTAATCGGTATCGGTGGAAAAATTTCATATGCATCTCTAAATCCCTTTTCTCACAGACATTCCGGAAAATACACAGAAAATGCATCCTGGATTTTTCCAGGATCGTTTGATTTTTTTATTTTTATTTACACTGCCAATGATTTGCTGGAATCTACAAGGTCCTGGAAAGACACGTGATGTGTTTAAAGTCTTGCACTTTCTTCTAGGCACACTGTCAGAAATAAAGGTACAAAACTGTACCTTTTCTGTCACTGGGGCTGTACCTTTCAAAAAGTACATCTTTGCATCTAGGGATTTCATTTAAGTACCTCAGAGGTACATACTGGGACCAAAGAGAGCTTATTAGTACCTTAAAAAATACATATTAGTATCTAAAATGGAACATACATATTGGTACTAAATGTTTACATATCTGTACCTAATGTTCCATACAATAACCTTTTTAAAGGGTGCTGCCCCAATGACAGCTAGGGTACATATTTTAACTTTTTTCTAACAATGTAGGTCCTAAAGGTACGGTAATATACCCAAAATTGTATTTTGTTTTGTATTCCTGTAAAGCAACCAAACGAAAACTTAGGGTACAGCCCCAGTGACAGAAAAGGTACATCTCCGTTTCAGCGCAGTGAGTGACGAGCTAACTTACCTGATATCTGCGCCAGTGCAGTTTGCTGACATTTCTCATCGTGAATGTTGATTTGCATGTAAATCCCTCATTTTAAGGAGTTAAACCACCTTCATGTTGCCATATACACGTGCGGCCTCACTACGGCACGCGCGTCATTGTTTATGCGTCTCATTTATCATTTCCTGATAACTGCTTCAATCTAGTTTGTAACATTTCTCATCGTGAATGTTGATATGCATGTAAATCTCTCGTTTTAAAGAGCTGAACCATAACTTTTGTTGGTTTAATAGGAAAGTTCAATCAAAAATGAAAGTTCTGTCATCTTTTACTCACTCCGATGTTATACCTGTAAAATATTTTTGTGTTCTGATGAACATGAAGGAAGATATTTTGAGAAATGTTTTTAACTAAACCAGGGGTGTCCAAAGTCGGTCCTGGAGGGCCTGTGTCCTGCAGAGTTTAGCTAAAACTTCCCTCAACACACCTGCCTCAAAGTATCTAGTCTGCCTAGTAAGACATTGATTAGCTGGATCAGGTCTGTTTGATTAGGGTTGGAATAAAACTCTGCAGAGACACCGGCCCTCCAGGAGCAGGAGTGGACACCCCTGAACTAAACCGTTCGTGAGCACCATTAACTTCCATTGTATTCATATTTTCCACTATGGATGGGGCTCATGATCAGTTTGGTTACAAACATTCCTTAAAATATCTTCCATTCGTGTTCATCAGAACAAAGAAATGTATACCAGGATTGTAACAACATGAGAATGTGTAAGTGATGACAAAAGACATTTTCATTTTTGGTTGGACTGTTCCTTTAACAAGCAAACATTTCTTTCTGGTTTTGATAAATTTCCTATTTAAACAGGAAGTTGGAATTCAATTGATCAAAGGCTTCACTTTTATTATCGTACTGCAAAACCGTGATTGAGTACTAGTTGGACATTATTGTCCCAGAGAGTTCATATTCAACAAAATGTGAACAAAATAATTCATAGTTTCGGTCTGTATTTTTGCAAATAAACTTTAGATCAGGGGTCTCCAACCTTTTTGTGAGCAAGGGCTACCACAATGGATAAACAAGCTGCAGGGCTTTTTGATAAGTCTACTCAAAACATTTGTGTATTACTTATTTTATTTTACTTGTTGATATTATTTATCATTGTTTAAAATGTAAACATGCATAAAAAAGGCCAAACTAATATAAAAACTATAATACATAAATATTAAAAATGAGACTATTAATAGAATGTGCTTTGGCGGGTTCTATTAATAGTCTTATAATATATATATATATATATATATATATATATATATATTATATATATATATATATATATATATATATATATATATATATATATATATATATATATATATATATATATATATATATATATATATATATATATATATATATATATATATATAATTTATTTATATTTATGAAGCTTTTTGTTAGTTAGATTTTCTCAGTGCTAACAGACACGGATTACTGTGAAAGCGGTAAACTGTAATCTTTAAATAAGTGCTAAATCATTTGTTGTGTTTTACAAGCTTCATGTAGGTCCTTATGTGGTTCCCTTACAAAGATCTTTTCAAAAGGCCATTCAGCCCGATCACAACAGCTGGCTTGTGTAAAGGGCTTTTAAAAGAGAGATGTTAATGATGTGTTGTGATGGACTTTTACGTTGCCACTTATTTTCAATAACGGTGAAAGGAAACGAGATGGAAAACATAGAATCTAATAGATTATTATGATAGATTCCTATGCCAAAATACTATCAAACGTTATAACACTAGTAATTGATCAGACTGAAAGTGTGTGAGTGAGAGAGAGAGAGAGAGAGCGCAGGGATTGACTGCATTACAAAGGTCCACTGATGGTGTGTCTGTGTAATGTACACAGTGTGTAGAGTCTCTGTATGTTTACTGTGGTAAGGATTTGAACAGTGGACTGTTTGTCTGGAGGCAGCATAATAAGGGCAAGACAGAGAGCAGACCTCACCAAAACATTATAAAACAGGTAAAGAACTCTCCTCCTTCTTTAGTCATTAGATATTACAGCTTTATTGAAAATCAACAAGTGTTTACACCGTTTGGTTGTTTGTTTACACGGCAATAGAGTTTTCGGGTCTTCAAAACGCACATTTTAAAGATGAGTTTAAACGTTTTTGAAACGACTCCTTGTTGTCTCTGTGTAATCTATAAAAACGTAAATCTGTGATAGTGGTGACGACTTGCAAATAGCAGGGTTTCCCGCAAAAAATTTGTTAGTTAAGGTGGTAGGGTTGTGCAGGTGGGCGGGCCGGGGGCGTGTCAATCAAAGGGGCGGGGGTATGCGTTATAATAAAAATATTTTTATTTAAAACACTCAAATAAAACTCAATTTTGAAGAAACTATGACAGAAAATGAACACATACTAGATTATTAATGAATTAAATGTTTTATCAACAGGCTAGTTATCCTTCAGACAGTGACAGACCATGTCTTTCTCTCATTTCGGCCATGTGGGGTTTGGTGGATTTTTTTTTGGACGACCTAGTTAAGGTGGTAGGGTATCCCAGCTTAGGTGGGCCGCCCGAACTGAAAAGTGCTGCGGGAAACCCTGAATAGGTACGCATTAATATATTACTTCAACCATGGCAACCTACAAAACTGTGTTTGTGCTGCTCAAGATACTGAGTTTATTAAAGCTTCTCCAACAAAGTTTAAAAAACGTTGCCGCTTTATAGACAGTTTTAGCGGCAACAACATAAACAAGCAGCTTTTGTGGCCCAAACTTAATTTCCTGTAGACTTTAATAACTTCCTTCTAGAGTAGATTATGTCTGATAACAAGCAATAATCAATAACTAGTAAATTATCTTACCAAATCATATCTAAAGTGTATCAACTGCTGAGCTAACGTGTGTAAAATGATGTATACAATGTTAGCTACATATCCTTCAATTTTTGCTTGGCTGCCACAGCCGAGATCCATGCTCACGGTCTCGTCTTTTGCAAACCAAAACTTTTTATTTTTAACGTATTTGTTCCAGAGGTCATTTTAGCCGCTAGCCAGACAGATAAACAAGCACAGACCAGAAGTTAACCTTGGGCCAGGTGCATAACCACGGCAACGTGTGTGCTTCTGAAGAAACCATCCAGGGTTGCTTATAGTTATAAACCTACTTCATATATCTAAACAATACTGCTCAGACTTTCTCAATCTTGATTGTTTGTATTTATCGCTCTGTAGAGGAATGTGCATAAAAAAATCAATACAAAAAAACCTTTTAAAGCCTGCACATATCACTTTGTCCAATTTGGATATGGGTTTAGCTACAGGAATGCACTCTAACCTTGTTATAAAGTCACTTTAGGATGAACAATGCAAAACATGAAGCACATGGAATTAGCTGAGAAAACCAAAAAAGAAGAACACGTCAACCGCTTGAGTAGCAATGTCAGTGTCTTTTATGTACTGAGCTTGCATTTGGAAATGCAAAAACTAATTCGATCAGCAGTACTTGGACCTGTTTATTTTAGTGGTTAAATAAATTGAATGCAGTTGTTTTCTGGGAATGACGAGCTATAGTTATGACAGGTTACTTGGAAGATAATGTATATATGTATTTCACATTCATATGCATTTGGGCATATTTATCATATACTGCAGGCTTTGTTTTCTGATTGATATTTGCTTTCTTTCTGTTTTTTAGTGCTGGCCCGGCTGGTTTCGGACCTGCAGGCGTTCCTGTTGGTTCTGGACAGTGAAAATCTCAGCTATATTGCTCAGGCCCAGAAAAAATCCATCTCAGAGCTGCTCTATAAACTACAGGACAACAAGGACACACCAGGTAACTTTTCATCTGTCTGTCAAGTGATTTGTAAATGATGTGTAAGTACTGTATGTGAATAGATAAGGGTTGTTAATGTAGCTCTCAATGGATGAGTCTTATGCATCTTATAGTTCAGCAAAGTTTGAAAATGTATAGTTTACTTACCGTCATGTGATCCCAGATGTATATGACTTTCATTCTTCATTTGACATTCATTCTTCATTCTTACAATCATTTTGTAAAACCATTTATCTCAATGTGATGAAGTTCCTAAAAGCAGATATACATCATCATTAAACTAATTCACATTATATGCCTGCTATTGTAAACATAGAAGTTGACAGCGTCTTGTGATTAAAACACAAATATGTCATCTGGTCATGAGACATCAGGGTGAGTTTTCATATTTTGTGAACTATTCCTTGAACTATAATGATGATTAAATATAAAATGATTAAATACTTGGATACAAGGATTGCAAATAACTTGACATTTGTTAAAAAAATCAGTTCAGATATAAAAGCATATACAGTTTTCAATATTCTTCTTGCACAGAGGTCTTTAACCTTTTTCAGGCCAAGGACCCCTTAATGTAGAAGCAGGGAGGAACCCACCCACACAGTTAGGGCTTTGCAATATTGAACAAAAATCATATCTCTGTAATTTCTGGATGGTTGTCGATATACGGTATATATATTTATTAAACAGGAAAAAAGTCCAGTCTTTAAATTTCATTGGATTGGCTGAGAAATGTTTCACATGTGTTGATAATTTTTCAATAAATGCACAGCTGACCAGTCAATAATTGACTCCGGTCCTTTTAATTATTTTTAATAATGCATAAATAATTGTTTTCAAATAATTTAAAGGCCAGTCGTCAATCACTCCGTCAATCATATATACTTACTTTCAGCTTTTACTTTCCTGATCTTTGAACATACTTCATATCCACCTGCAGGTGCACAGATTTATTAGCAGTTATCTGAATGCAAGGCATTTGCTGGACACTTCTGTATAAAGGAGTCAGCGCTGGGTCATGGAGAGGTTATGAGGGACAGATGTTAAATTCAAAGACTGCTACTTTTTCCCCATTCTCTCTGGCTTGTAAATTCCTCTGTCTGAGAAAATCTAGCTATTCTGTGCTGTCCTGACTGTGACCTCATCTCTGTGGGACAAAGCCAAGTCTGGCCTGTGCATCATCACGGTGGATATGCATTGATATGGCCTACTTAATTCAACTATTTATTATACGCTTTTCATCGTAGTCTACTTAGTCAAATTTTAGTCAAGCTTTCCTGCACCAAAAAAAAAAGATTTTTTAAACCTTTTTTTAATGTTGTTATTGTTTGGGTACCTTTAAGACTTCTATATGTAAATGACTTCTTTTATGATCGGCTAACATCTTTGTTCCGTTTCACAGTGTTGTTCCTCAAAGCAGCAGGCCAAGTTCCAATATAATGAATTGTTGTTGATGTGTAAATATGTTGAAATAATAGGCAGATATCATGGTTGCTGAGACTGCAGAGGAAGCTTAATGTTGTGAAGATCAGAGGATGCATATTTCTGAAGAGCAATAAAAACTTTGGTTTTCTTTGGTTAATAGGTATGGTATGTGTGTTTTATATGTAGCAGAAGATGCGGAGTACATGATTATGAACTGTCCGTCTGGTGGACCAGGTGATCTCAGGGAAAGCACCACCGCTGAGGCTGAAGAAGCTCTTTCGGCTTCCTCGACCGAATGGCTGCAACCCACAGTGAGTCATAACAATATAATATTTATGCAGTAAAACTGACACCCAGACAACGTTTACATTATATGGTCTGGAAATAGACACATTCTTACAGGTGAGATTTTTTTTGTTTCGTACATAATACATGACATTTACCTGAAACCTGAATTAGATTTCTAAAGGATTACTCCACTTTTAGTTAAAAAAATCCAGATTATTTACTCACCCCCATGTCTTCCAAGATGTGTATCCAGGATTTTTCTCAAAATAGTGGACCTTTCAACATGATTACGTAATACGTAAGGTCACGCTGGCGCATCACAAGGCTAGTGCATGACGAGAAGTTGTGGTTAAAAAGTACCTATTTTTTATTTATTTTTTTGGTGAAAATGTTAGATTAGCCACGGCATTGGTGGTAACCTAGCATAAGTTTTGTCACCAAACTTTTATCTGTAGAGAGAGTAAAGGGGGTCGCACACGGGATGCGCAGCGCCGTTCTAAAAAAAACAAACACATTGTTTTCTATGAGTATACGCACACCGGCTCGACAGGTGGCGCCTGTCCGCGGCGCACAGCTTTGACTCAGGAAGTTGGTCAAATCCCTGTTGCGTCACTCACATAGTTTAACATTAAATAACATCATATTTGTCCCAAATCATGAACGATTAACATTGGCTGCTAATGTATATTTTCCATTTTGAAGTAGACATTATCTGACTAAGCTCGTACTATTTAATGTGCACTTCCGGTGTACGATACCTCCGTGTTGTCCACATCGATGTGCCGGTAAAAATCCTCGCGTTTAGGATCATGTGTCCATCTAGGCGGACCGTTGATTTTGGGCGTGGGGTTTGTAGCTTGATCTGTTAGATAAAGAGCGTTTCCTTTCTCTCTGTGACTTAAGGGGGTCGCACACCGGACACGGAGCTCAGCGCCGCGTCGAGTCGCATCTAGGACAACTCAGAGGTATCACGATAAGACGATAAGAAACAACTGTTGGTTTTCTTAAATGGGTTTTGGTTAAATGCCTTAAATAAGGTCAACTACAGACGTGGTCTCTTGAATAAAAATCTAAAAAATTCCTGAAAACTGTGAATGGAGATTCATCCACGGAGTAGGGAGCATGTTTTAAATAAAGTGTAGTTTGTTTGTACCCTAAGGTTAGCTTTTTTGTCAATAGTTTTTAGCCTGTAAAATTCAATCACACAGACATATTCACATATGATTGCATCATCATTATCTGAATAGACTCCTTCTCCATTCACAGGAATGAATGGTGTGGGATTTGTGTGTGTGTAGGGGTACTGTTTAAATTCTGCATTTTTGGAGGATTCCAGACAAATAATATTGCAAACAACTGCACGTCAAGGTCTCTGGGTGTGTTTGTGTCGTGATGACAAGAATTTATCAGAAGATAGCATTCCAGTTTTTATCCTCTTGGTGATTCATGATGTGGAAAAACAAAGATAGCAGCACTTGCTTTAGTGCAGGGGTAGACAACGTCGGTCCTGGAGTGCCGATGTCCTGCAAAGTTTAGCTCCAGCTCTTATCAAGCACAAATAAACAACTAATCGAGGTCTGAAGAGTCACCTGCCAACTACAGGTAGGCAAGGTTTTATCAGGGTTGGAACCAAAATCTGCAGGACGTCGTCACTCCATTGCCTACCCCTGCCAGGGTCCTTAAGACGAATACGTCAAATAGTCAAACACCAACCTGTAAAAATATATAGTATTGCACATACTGTATGTATGTAGTGAAAAAGTATTTACAGCCACCATATGCAGATGTCACCCAAGTTATTTTTGGTTCTTGGCTGCATATGCTAATAAAAGATTCTTTTTGTATGTCCGCTGTACCATATAGAATGGTAGCTTATGATATTGCTGTAATGTATACAGAAGGAAGCACATGCATATAAATTAATACATGTATGAGAAATGTGACTTACAGTACTGTATATATAATATATTTTCCATTAAAACCATGCTGGACTGTGATGAGAACACCAGTGTTTGATGGTGTTGTAATGTATACGGTAGGGCACACTGCAGTGTGTACTCGCTCTGTGATGTGTATTTTAAGCGACACCAGTTCTGCAGCCATAATAACAGGGCAGATCAGCAGGCTGCACACTAGCGGTTGTGAGGCCCAAAGCTTTAGGGTTGAACCCAAGCTTGTGTTGTGGGCTCCTGATGAGTGCATCCCAATTTCTGAACACCCTTACGTTCCGTCTTGCCCCCTCAGCTCACCCAAAGGTTGTGCAAGACAGAAGGTCAAAGCTCAAATCCCTCTTAGTAACCAAAGCATTTTGAAGCAGGCAACCATATATACGCAATAGGATAGTAAAAACTGAAGAAGACTGTAAAGAAATAAACATGATGAAAGCTCATAACTGTCGAGTAGACACAATGAGATTTAGCTGAAAGTGTGTCATATTTGGGATGTTAGAAAAGCTTTTAGTGTAGCACTTTACAACGAGGCTGTATTTGCATCAGAACTAGGAAAGTGAAGTTCTGTTTGGTCTGATTTTGTTTGAAATGACGTTAATGATGGGTGGTTAACACTTTTGATCTACTATCGGTCCATGGTCATATGGGTGTGTTGTCTAAAGCTAGAATTATAGTTCATGTTTTATGCATATGCGAGGGTCTGCATACACACGCACAGATGGATTTTTGTAACCGCGCAAACTTTGTACGACAGGCTGCGCATGCGTGTATAGATGGTAGTATTTAGCAATGCATATGTGTCGAACATCTTTGTACATGTACAAGTCAAATAAACTATGCTTTGCAAGGCAGTGCATTCAACCATGTTCATGTACTGTACATGTAAAAACAAACTATAGATGGGTTCAGCAGATCATTGCTAAAGGGTATCAAAAACTACACCTGAGCTAACGTTACTGTGTTAAGTACTGTTTTGTATCGTGAAGGGTGTTGTTATGCCCAAAAGCTCAAATTAAAACTAGGGATGCACCGAAATGAAAATTCTTGGCCGAAACCGAAAATGGGGAAACCAAGGCCGTAAAACCGAAACCGAAACACCGAAATAAATTATTATGCCAATTATTAGTACAAATGCATTTATGGCTATCACTGTGTACTAACTTTACTAGGGGTGTGTGACAGCTCACAAAACTCACGGTTCAGATCACATTACAGTTTTTGAGGCAAGGATCGGATTATTTGTCAGATCAGCAAAAAGGGGGTGGGGAAAATCTAATAACAAATAAAGAAATTACAAACATTTATAAAAAAGAACAAAGCAGCACATTAATAAGGGCTTACATTAGCATTAGGTACAGAAATCGAATTAAATGAGTCATAACACTGTCTTTATTGTATAAATTAAATATATTATTATTTTTAGAGCTATTTGTCTCTTTGTTAGACTTAAGTAGGTTAATTGAGGTTAGTCTCTTTAAATAAGCAGAGACTGGTTTATGACTGTAATCTATACATACACTTAAGACATAAACAAATGTTTTTATTAGAAAAAGAATACTTTGGAGCTAATTTTGTTTATATGTGCCCTGTTAATAACAGAAAGATTTTACGTTCGCTTGTTTGCGTGTCACTCGTGTGTGCACTATTGAGGGCACTTAAACGCGCGCGCGCACACAGAGAACGAAGGCGAATCCTAAACAGCGCAGCAACAACACGTTACGTTGTTTTTCATTGCTTTATTCGGCACATGTATTTTAATGGACTATACAGTATGAGACACATTTGCGCCACTCTCTCTAAAGTTTACACATCAAGAGTTCTGATCTTTAAAGGGCGTACTCACTGTGATGATCACGTCTGGACCGGACACAACCGCATGTGCATCTGTGCGTACTTTAGCGCCTTTTTGCGGTTAAATACATCCACGCTGCATACATGTTGCTTCAGACAAGCACGTGCAGGTCGTGGTTTCTGTTTGCGTCATCACAACATTTCGGCCGTATTGTTTCGGTGATAAAAGTCTTTCGGCCCATTTTCGGCCGAAAATTTTCGGTGCATCCCTAATTAAAACAACAAACCGTTTTTCAAACTGATACCTGTCTTTGCTAAGGGCGCAGTGATAAATAGAACCGTTGGGTTAAGCGGTCATAGCCATGTTTTATCATGAATAAAGCACAGCTATTGACCAATCAGAATCAAGGATTGCAACTAACCGTTTTATAAATGGTGCTATTCAGATTTTCAAAATGTTTGTTTGAATATTCCAGTCTGACAGAGGGACATTAGCTTGACAATGGTGTAATTGCTTGTCAACCAATGGGAGATAGAATAATGTTGAGGAAACCGGTTACAATTCCATCTAATGATGTTAGTGGTGCAGAAATGGCACACTTTACTTTTAAGATAGTGGTTAGGAGAGTTGGATTTGTACTAAATTTGTTTCTCTAACAGAACAACAAGAATGTTAGGGAGTTTGACTTGGGCAATTTATGTTTTGTTTGTGTAGTTTGTGCGTCTGCACTATAGTTTCCTCCTTTAAGTGGTTTGATGAACCTTTGTTGACTCATAATTAATCATTATGAGAATGTAAATGTTTAATCCCAAAGTGAAATTCTTTGGATGTCTTAAGAATAAAACTAAATGAAACTAAATGAGAAAAAATCTGTCATTTGTTTGAGGCACTCACAACAGTACATGCTGTTATGAGGCTGTCTTTCTGTTTTTTTGTACCAAACGTTTGTTTTACGGTGTCACTGTAATAGTGCAATTATACATTTAAAGTACTGAGAAATAACGATTAACAACATTAACTGACTATAGAGTAACATGCATATAATTATGCATAACTTACTGTTATCACTATAGTAGTTACATATAACGTGTTTAACAAAGTCTCTGTAAAATAAAATGTTACCTATACGGCTGTAACGGTGGCATGGTGGCACGTTGTGGTGGTTATAGAATCTGTGTGTGTGTGCGCGCATGCGTGCATGCACACATTGATGCATATAGGCTTATATATAATGCATACATATAATTTGAAATTAAAAAATGTAAGCGAGTATCAGATTTTAGTTTCTTAACAAATGTGCATGTTCATAGCGGGTGTGCCTCATACGTCTTGAAAAGTGAAGCCGCTGGCTCTTTGTTCGCCCCCCACGTGGTTGGCTGCAGTACAAATCATAAACCCCGCTCTCTCCAGGCAAAGAAATGGGATTCTGCTCAAATAAAAAAATGATTTACACTTCCAATAAAATTTTCCAAAAAAAGTTTTGGTCCTTTAAGGTAGTTGTTATAACGCTGATATATGTTCAGTTGTTTAATTTTGTGCTAAGTTTTATTTTAGCTAGTAATTAGATGCTATAGAAACGGGGCGTGTCATTATGATTTGATGTGGTTGAATTGGGCACATGAGCGTTTGATACCGCTTCTCCGTCTCTGGCTCCACAGATGAATCCTTCTGCGTGTGCCTTGGCTCCAAACTGACATTTTTACATAACATGGCAGCGACCATTTTTGGCTTAAATTCATTTAAATGGTAGGAGGCAACATTGGGTCGTCCATCTTTTTTTTTTACAGTCTATGGTTCATAGGCGCCGATTGCCTTTTCGCCGGTGGGTGCTCTTCACAACTTTAAGCAATGCTTGTTACTTGGAAACGGCAATGACGTTCAGGAGAGGTTAGCGCTTGGAAAAGGCGGAAAGGGACACGTTCACATTTTCTGCATGGTGAGGAACATTATTGAGGTTATAATGTTTCCAGTCGTGCTGAAAACGTGTACTGGTAACGCAGATTGATACTTTTTCACAACCTTGATCAAGAGAAAATATCTTGCCTCATTGTTCCGCCCCCAAACCAACAAGTCATCACTAATGTCAGTTGCTTCCACTTGCAAATAACACACTGACTCCTTCCGGTGCACTGGAATGTTTCATTCAATAAAAATTCCCACAATGCAATGCAAAACCCAGTGAGCATCAATGCTGACTATGCTCTCTTACCGGAAATCACTTGACCTTTTCTGAAGCTCTCCAACCGAAAATCACATCAGCCAACTCAATAAACTTTATGAAATGCGACAGAAATTTTATAAAGACAAACATTTGTTTTAGTTTTAAATCGCTAGACAGAAAGGGACCCCAAAATAATATTTATTTAAAATGGTCAATCTTTTATATTTAAAATTTAATTATATTCCTCCAATTTTATGCATGGTTATGTAAGAGAATAATGACAGCGTTTTTCACAATGTACTGTTTTAAATTAAGTCAGAGAGATTTTGGTTTGCCGGTTGTACTGAGTAACAGCTGTGAGAGGTCACAAGGCGCTTAAGCAGCCACGTCACAGCCAGTGTCCCAATGTCAAATGAGTTGGAGTCCTTACCAGTGCCCAAACCTGTGTACACGATATACTGATTCAACACCTCGCGAGCTAGGGAACAAATTGAGACACAGAGTAAGTATGCTGGCATTTGCGTTCACACGAACTAACTTTAAGACATCTCGCTGGGAGAGATTGTACTTTTTTAAATTTTATAGTTTGTGACGTGCACACCACCACGGTTTGCACTTCACCACCATGATGGCCCTGCACCACCGCGATGGTTATGACAACCGTCACAGCCCTAGTGTTACCACCTTTTTTAATAAGATTATAAAATAGTATTTCTCATAAAATGATCAAACAAAGCTCTCATTATAACCTGGTAAATGAAATATCTATCGGAAAATTCAACAACATCCGTTTCTAAAACATGACATATTCTTTGACGTCCTTGGATGCCTTTGCTATCTTCTGAAAAACCTATCTTGGGCTTTCCTAGATCACAGCAATTAAATGTAATGGGAAGTTACCCAATTCCAGAGCCCTGAGCAAAATCAAAAGGTTGTTTGAAAAAGATTGAAGTAAAGGAAGTGAGGGGGAGGGCAATATCTTTGACAGGAAATGCCAGGTTTAAATGGGAGGCCCATCTCTGACCCAGTGCTGCGACGTGATTGGGTAGAAGGGATGGAGCATAGAGGAAGTGGATATTTGGGAGAATAATTATCGTTGTCTACGTGATAGAGACAGTGATGGAGTGATACTGAGATTAACTGATAGGACAACCACACACATGGGAAGGAAGTTGGATGGTGCAAGGAGGATCTCGTGGGAGAGATGAGGTCACCCGCCAAGTGTACGCCAAAATCGTGGGGTTTCCATGCCAACCAAACAGGCTCCGTCCCAAGAGTATCCATGCACCGAGCCCACGAATTGAGCATGTATGGGTGATTTGGATTGTTCATAGTTGGCCATTTCAGGGACCTCATGTATGTTAGTGCTATGTAAAATGAATATGATAATAGTTATTAATTATTGGAGTATTATTATTGGTAGAACCATCAAAGTACCATGGTACCATCACAGTGCTGTTTGGTAATAGATATAAAACACACTCACTCTCTCAAACACACTCTTTTGCACACCTGTAGATTTTCTTGTTTTTTTAAAACGGCCTCTGAGATATGGGCCCCTTTTATTTCGCTCAATAGTCCATAAGATTGGTTTCTGTGTGTAGATGTGGGTAACAGAAAGGTGGGAGGAATTTTACAAGCTTTTTGATTGGTTCCTTCTGTACTTCATGAGGTAACTAAGTAAGATCACTTTGACTGGGTTGAAATGACCTGCATGTATCAGAGTACGTCTTAAAGTGTCTGTAAGATCTCCATGTGGGATGACGGCAAAAGGCGTTTTCATTAAGTTTTATCATGGTTTGTGTAAGACAGATCGCCTCTGATTGTGTAAAGGGGAAATGTGGAATGTGCCGTGAATGTTTTACAGCCTAAACAAGAGTTCAACACCCCCGTCTGCCTCTGCCGCCTGTCCCAAAAACATGTTTAAATATGTTATTGTAGAGTTCAAGCTCTCTTAAAATGTCCATGGTGAATCGTCTCTGGCTGTCACTTGAGGCAGTAACAATGAGGCTGTTTACACTCGGCATTAACATGCCGTTTTGTCGATCGGATCACAAGTGGACGTTAATTGCCAGGTGTAAACGGTGTTCAAAATGTTTTGAATGCGTCCACTTTCGACCACATTCAGAGGTAGTCGAAACCCCTTTCGATCGGATTGCTTTTGTAGTGTAAACGCATATCTGGTCGAATGTGTTCGAACAGCCACATGCGACCGCCTTCCCTCCGCCCATTAATCTAATCTGAGGTACTAAACACAAGTTTTACGCATTTTTCTGACTTCTGCTGTGAACACACGATGTACAGCACTATTTTTAGCCTTTCATTGATAAAACTAAAGTGGCGCTGATCTCCGTAGTTTCGTTTTGAAAGTTGCGCGATCCTATTTCATCAATTGCGCTGAAAATTCAGAGAAAGCTCTTACATACACACATAGAAAACTCCGTGCAGCATGTTTACTTGCTAAACAGGCAGCAGACTCCGACATAATATTAGTTTGCGTCCATATACACTCATAATTACTCCCGCTCGCATTTGAATGACAGCAGAGAGACTCGCCCACCGTCTCACAGACCACCCCCTCACAGTATTCAGGACAAAAGCGGTCGAGTTTCCTGACACTTTTCTCAAAGTTGATTTGTTAGAAGCAGAAAAACTGGGGAAGCATAAAAATGATCAAATAAAACTCTCATTATAATCTGGTGAATGAAATTCTATTGGGAAAATAACTTTATTTCAATTTCTTGAAAACAACATACGTTTCTAAAACATTATGGGCCCTATCTTGCAGCCAGCGCAATTGACTTTGTCAGTGACGCATGTATCATTCGTATTTTGCTCCGGCGCACAGCGGGTTTTTCCCTCCACAGACGCACGTCGGCAAACTAGGGAATGAACTTGCGCTCCCTGGGCGGTTCAGCGCAAAAAAGGAGGCGTGTTCCGGCGCAAACCATCCCTGGTGCTATTTTGCAGTTTCAAAAAACAATTGCGCCACTGACCAGAAAAAAAAAGTTTAAAGTCAGTGGCGCGTTGCGCGTTGTTCATTATGCTATTTTAAGGGCGCATGCTTGACCATAATGTATAGCGTGCACAACGCGCACACACTTTGCATCTAATCTACACAGATGCAACAGTTATTTTTGCAAATCATAAATTGTTACAATAAAAAATATTAACACATGAGCTAAGAGGAATCATAGTGGTGAGCATTGTGGTGATAGTTTTTATTTATTGTGTGGCTGCGTTAAAAAATTCTCATGCAAATAACGATTAAAATATTTTCATAAGTTTGTTGTGTGGCTGTATTATGTTTTTTATGTAAATAATAATTAAAATGTTTTCATAAGAAACCTTAATGTATATGAACTTGAGTAAGTGTACTTTGGGGTTGGACCTTGCTTGCGTTTCTTGGGTCCGATTTCAAAGCCCCCAAACCCTTTCAGCGGTGAGGGTGGACGCAGCGATGTCCTCTGCTGGCGTCAGGTGCTGTGTAGAGGCAGATCCACCTCCCGTTACACGGCGTGCCCGATTTATGCTGGCAAGCTTGGGATTCCCCCGTCTCCTGACATAATTGTACTTGGAGCAACGATGGGGATGCCAGCTGATGAGACTGTGGCTATTTCCTCTCACGCCTGTTTAACCCACGCTGATTTGGGCGGGTTTCTCCTATCCCCATACAAAACAACTTCTCTGCCTTTGACTGCTCTTACAAGAACGTGGGTCTCCTCGGCTGTAAACCGCTCCTGGCGTGCGCCTGGTAAATCCGTCATAATAATAGCAACCCGCCATGGAACTTGCGCCCTTGCGTTTAAAGGGAATGTTGGATAGCGTTCTGATTGGTTTATTTGACGTTACGCCCAAACCACACCTATGAATAATGAACCTACTTCAGACCAACCCCTTATTGATTTGCGCCCGACGCAAGAGTTATTTCTCACGCCGGGAAAATAGCAACAGCGCCCAAGACCCGCCCACAAACTCACTTGCGCTTTGCGCTTCGTACTTGCGTTTCAGATCGTTAAAATAGGGCCCTATATATTCTTTGATGTCCTTGGATGTCTTCGCTATCTTCTGAAAAACCTATCCTGGGCTTCAAGTCTTGTGGAGTCCATGCTTGGACGGGTCGGGGCTGTTTTCGTGGGAAAAAGGGGGACCTACACAATATTAGGCAGGTGGTAATAATGTTAGGGATGGGAATTGATAAGAATTTAACGATTCCGATTCCATTATCGATGTTGCTTATCGATCCGATTCCTTATCGATTCTCTTATCGATTCTCATTGGGTGAGGGAATAAGTACAAATTTGTATGTTTGTATAAACTCGCTTTAATATCTGTTCAGAAGACACAGAACAGAGTATACACACATTATGTGTAGCAACCTCATGAACCAGTAAATGTGATAGGACTAGGAATTAATAAAACAGAACTAGACTGACATAAAACCTGCAACTTTTGGTCATGCATGCATTTGTTATTTTCTTTTAAAGACATGATGCTGGACAAAATACAGCAAATAAACCTACCGAAATGCAGAGGCATCTACTGTGGTAAACGGATGCAAACCCTTTACCACAAACTTAGTCACTGCTCGGCAGAGGGGGACACTACTTCAGTATTTTAGTTTCATTTTCCAAGCATCTGTGCTTTATCAGAGTGTTGTCTTGGAAAAAATTACTTTACTTTACTAACAAATGTTCACTACATTCTAAAGCATAGAATCATACTGTGTATTTATATTGCATATTAAAATTGATTTAATACATAATTACATAAAAATTGTGTACTTTTACTTTTCTTGAGTAAAAGTACTTTTTACTTAAGTAAAAGTAAAAAACATTACTAGATTTTTAATGTACTTAAATATTAAATATAAACCAAAAACTTGAAATTATGAAATGTAGTGGAGTTAAAATTATGATAATATTTGGAATGTATGTTTTCGAAAAAATACAAAAACACTGATAAAATACAAATACTTGAAAATGTACTTTTAAGTAGAAATACTTGAGTAGTGTCCACCTCTACTGCTCGGTGAAATGTGTTTATCCTCGCCTCGGTCATTTTATTCCTCCCTGCCTCTATAAACGGAGTAGCTAGAGGTCCACGAGATACTTTCTGCAATCTCTCTGAGCCAGTGTGAGAGCCAGCCAGACTCTGGCCGTCAGCAATTTGATGGACAATGACACCGGATATTATCCGTATAGTAAAAGTTTACATAATGAAATGGCGCTCACATTAACATTAACACATTACCTTCAGATGGCGTCCCGTTAGCTCCGCTGGTGCTTGACTCACTGGTGGTGTTGTGTATAGTGTATCAAGCACGCGACAGTCCTGCAACGCGACCGTATTGTCTTATGTTGCGTGAAATATAAGTTACTGATTCAACTGTTTCAGTGTTTCGCGAAGCCTCGCTCTGCCCACCACAAAATATAACCAAACTTTGGATCGTTCTACCTCGATGCAATGTTTGCTGCGTTCTAAACCAAAACAACACAGCGTGTGTGTAACGTCATTTGCAACGAGCGGAACCGATAAGCGGAATCGTTAAGCAGGCATGCTTACGGTTCAAAGGAATCGATTCACTGGGAACCGGTTCTTAAGTAGAACCGGTTCTCGATTCCCATCCCTAAATAATGTTATGGCTGATTGTTGTATATGTATTTATTTGGTACCAGTATGCACATTTGAGGTACAAATATGCACTATGGTACAACACTGTAAAAATGTTTAACTTAAAAATATTAGTTAAAATTAATAAAAATTTTAACTTTTTTGAGTTAACTAATATTTTTAAAGGGACAATAAGTAGGATTTACCCCATCTAGTGATGAAATTGTATTTTGCATTCAAACGAATAGTGCTCTCTAGCGCCTTGCTTTTCCAAATGCGTGTTGCAACTACGGTAGCCGTTATGTAATCTGATCTCCTTGTCCATTGCAGCTGGTTCACGTGTTCTGAATGAAAACACGTTGTGAAAACGCATTGGTAGGCTAGTGCTTTTTGTCCCTCTCTGCTATTAAAGTTTATCAATACGGCGGAACGACATGGAAGCCTCCTTGGACTTACCCGTTCAATGAAAGTTAAGAGAAGAAATTCTAAGCTTACAAAGAAAAGTCAGACCACTGGCACTGCCACTGGCAGAGGTCATTTGACACCAACAAGGACATATTTATAAATAAAGACAATGATTTTGATTAATAAAACACTTAAAACCCTACTTACTGTTCCTTTAAAGGAACATTATGTAGGATTGTGGCAAAAACTGGTACTGCAATCATAAAACTTGTGGCTAAAACGGGTACTGCAATCGCAAAACTGTTTTTTAAATGACAATATCCTGGCCGGACCACTGTTGTCAGTGATATAAGTATTTGAAATGAAAATGATTCCTTAATGTCTAGTGACATATCAGGGCCATTTTATGATTAATTGATATACATTTCTTACATACTGTTCCTTTTAGTTAAATTAACTTAAAATTTTAAGGGAACCAGGTAACGTACTTTATTAAGTTAAACCAACAAATCTTTTTATAGCACCTCTGAGGTACTATTATTGCATTGCACAAACATCACTCTAAAAATGGCTGGGTTAAAAAATAATCCCATGCTGGGTTGGAAATGACCCTGTTGGGTTGTTGTTATGCCACCATTGGGTCAATTTTAACCCAGCATGTATTGTGTTCGGTCCAATATTTACCCATTATGGGTCAAAAATAAGCCAGCTATTTTAAGAGTGATGAGTATTTTGAATGTATAAACAAAACAAAAAACTTCCACACACATTGCAGTTTGATCTGCAAAGGTTTGGTCTATGTTGTTGTAAAGACCCTTGTCACACTCTTAACACTTGATGATTTTGATCTGTAGCCAACTCAATACTTGGTTCTTATCATCCTATCACCCCTACAAATGTTTTTGAGCCTTACATTAAGTTTTTCTTCTCTCTCTCTATCCCTCTTGCTCTCACACACTCATGGGCACACAAAAGCTCCTTTCATCTTTCATTCACAGATATGTATCTGATCCCCAGAGCTGAACATGCTTTCAACCACAACCACGCCTCCCCTCAAATATGAGAGGGGGTTAACAGACAGAATGAAATTGTACAAAGATTAAAGACAAGAACATTTTCATTAACATTTTACAATTCATGAGTTAAACACCCACCATCCAACAAACAAATAAATTAAAATAGGAAAGTCACAGTTGTGGGTGATACATTTTCTGTGTAAGTCATTGTAAGGACAAGTAAGAAGGCTAGTATAATTTAGTAAAAAATTCATGAAATGTCTGTTTAAGTAAGGGATAATGTAGAGGCAGCCGGTAGTTATTGGGAAATAAGCCCCGACAGTGTGATCAGGACCCGACGCGAAGCGGAGGGTCTTGTATCACACTGAAGGGGCTTATTTCCCAATAACTACCGGCTGCCTCTACATTATCCCGCTTATTACACGGCTACTTGCCACATAAGAAAAAAAACTGGACATGAATATGAAATTGAAACATTTTATTGGCATATTTGTTTTAAATTAACATTTTTATCCTTCCGCGAAACTTTGCACAGATGCATAAAATGATCGTAATACCTTATTAAGATCCTCTGCTTCATACTTGTCTGTCTCCATTTTTTTCTCTTTTAGCCAGTCTTTGAGAAGTTTTAATGCCAATTCTGTATTTTTTTGTGTGTTGGCTTCGTAGCTGTCATGCTCTATTTTGTCAAGTTCAGTCTCAGTAAGCTCTCTGTGTCTTGTCGTGGTTGTCGAGTGTTTGTCACAAGATGGCGCCAAACAGACAGTAATCTTTATTGATCTTTTTTGGCGCGGAACGATTTTACTCGTGCAAGTAGTCCGGCTATGCGTTATTATTTTGGAGCGGTTATTATTTGAAAAGAACGAACCTGCAAATGTCTCAACTGACCAATCAGAATCAAGCATTCCAGAGAGCCGTGTAATAAGCTCTGTTAACAAAATGTTTTTATAACATGGCATCAATTACTGTACTATAGAAAAGTACTAGACTTCATTGTTTGTGAATAAAAAATGTGACCCTGTAACTTTACATTTAATTTACAAAAACATTTTCTAAAATAACTGAAAATATATTTGTCTGAAAAATGATGGACATATGCATCTGGGACAGCTTGGGGGTGAATAAATCATGAGTTTAATATCATTTTTGGCCGAACTATCCCTTTAAGTGAATTCCATACATCTCTGGGTGGTAAAAACAACATCTCCCATCATTCTACTCTCCTTCGCAACCTTATTGACATTTGCCTTTGTTATTGTGAAATAGTGACCTCTAGTAGTGAAAATTGACTTATTAATCCTTTAAATGAATTTTATCACTTAAACATCACATGTTCCATTACAAAAAAGTACATCTGGTACTTATACAAATCTAATTGGTAATGTATAACCAGAAGTTCTGCCACCTGGATATGTAGTCAAGATTGTAAACAGATTTCTGGTCAAATAACTTTGACATATTTTACAATATTTTTACATTTTACATACATTTCTTATTTTTATATTGAATATTAAAAGCATTGTGTATAGTTGTATGCATTGAAATTGAACAACCCGACTTGAGTAATACAAGATTTATGAACTAAAAATCTTTACTCTGTGCTCTCTGCTTTTGCTTTCCTGTTTTGAACTCTCAGAAACCTTTGTTTTAGTTGCACTCATTTGCCCTCAGCGCCCGACGACAAATTACTGACCCCAGTACAGACCACAGCCATTGTCTGTCAGCTGTGTTTCTCCAGAACCATCTGCACCACCATCATAAACACTATGAACTGACTGACCCTTTCACCCACAGCTGAAAACATACACATCACTCTGTCCTTCTTTAAACCCAAACCTGATTTCAAAACTCAATACGAAAAGATTATTTTCACAAATATTCTTCTCAGTCTAAGTCTGACATACAATGTTTATCAAATTCAGGTGATGTGTTTAGGTGTCTGTGTTGTGGGCACTCGATGATGTGTGATTGCTCTGAGCAGCGCGTCTCAATGTGGTTAAATGGCACTTCAAGGTTGGCTAATGGGTTTAAACTAAAGCTTAGTTTGGAGTGTGTATAAAACTAAACTATTTTTAGTCATGTTTGGTAATGTTTTTCAGACCAGTGATGTCCTCACTATAAAAATAAATTTCGTATGTGTGTGTGTCTTCAGTCGGTAGGTCCTGCTGTCCCCTCACAACCTCCGTGTATAGAGGATGAGGACTGCTATGAGGAAGCAGAACCCTTTGTGCCGGCCAGAGAGTCTACAGGTGAGAACAAACGCTAACTACAATGAAACAAACATGAAAAGAAATATCAGAAACAGCTTCAGCTGAAAATATTATAAAGTTATAATAAATAATATCCTTACTTTTCCTAGCATTGTAATGGCATCAAATAGTAACCAATTATTTGAAGCCCATCCATCATCCAAAAAGGAATCCATATGACTCCAATGGATTAATAGTGTCATTTGAATTGACACAATCATTTTTTGAGTGTATTATTAAAACCTCATGTCTTTACCTCAGATAAAGTGGACTCAGACAGCAGTCACTATGAGTCGTATGGTGAGGAGGACGATGATGAGTTTGTGAAGGACAGAGCTCACTACATCCGGTGGAGCTCCTCTCAACCCTGCTTAAGACCGGTGCCGGAGTCACGCATCTGTGGATACCTCTGGAGGAAGAAGTGGCTGGGCAAATGGACCCGTCAGCTCTTTATTATTAAGCACAACTCACTACTGGTAAGACCACATCCCAACTTATATAGTACCTCGTATTAACAAGTGCTAAGCCGTGGGACACAGGTAGCGCTCCGTATGTCAAATGCTCTAAAAACTTTACTAATACTCACAATTGATTCCAATTAAGACTCCATACACATTAAAAATATGAAGCACATACAAATATTAGGTGATTTAGGATACACTTTACTAAGACTATGTTATAATGATAATAACAGTAATTGAGTATCATCATTCAACTTGGGATTATTGCCATATTCCAGATGCTTGCTGTCTAATGCATGGCCATGATTCACTAGGTTTTGCACCAGATTTCTTGTCTGCATTGATCTGTTTGTTATTGTAAATAGTTTTTTATCTATGTTGTTATCTAGATTTAAAGGGCACCTATTATGCAAAATTCACTTTTACAAAGTGTATGGGCAAAAAATGTGTGTTGGCAGTGTGTGAACACAATCACCCTACAATGAAAAAAATCCAACCATTTTTTTAATCCACATTAAACCAAAGTAGTCTCATTTGACATGCCGTTTGATTCTCTTGTTAATGTGATGTCACACTGATAAAGCCCCGCCCATGACCACTGACTGACAGTCCTGCATTACCATAGTTTCTGCCCTCAGCAAGTTTAAGCTGTCCGGCATATCTCAATATTGTCATTGTCGCATCCTGTATTCACAGGAATCATTTTTTTCAAGCGAAAACGTTCACTATCTTTTGGTAAGGGAATGAGGAGCAGTAGCTCATTTGCATTTAAAGGTACAGACACGAAAACAGCACATTTTTGCTCCCACCCAAATAGAGGCGTTTTGGACATTGATCTGTGGGTTATTTTGAGCTAAAATGTCGCAGACACATTTTGGGCACACCTGATACTTATAAAAATTAGCATAATAGGTTCCCTTTAAATTAGAACTATAGCTTAGTTATACGGTAGGTTTATATAACGCATTATTATCCCTGGCAGTGTTATAAATGTGCTAAAGACCTGTACCCTCTGCTGGAGCTCGACCTGACGGGTTGCTACGTGGTCTACAAATCCAAACACAACAAGAAGATGCGGTATGAGCTGAAAGTGGTGGCCGGTGCCGAAACGCTCATCATGGGCTTCCAGAGCAGCACGCAAGCTGAGGAGTGGAGGAAGGTCTGATCGCAAGAAAACTCGTACCTTTAAACCTGACTTACATTTACTTAAACCTAGCCACGTGTTATTTATCTGTGTTAGTTGGTAAAGTATACTTGGAATGTTAACTTAGTTGGTAAAGTATACTTGGAATGTTATGGGTCTGATTTTCATGGAACATATACAGATTAAATTAAATATATACTGTTGCTTGAATGCAGTGTAAATTGCTTTGGATAAAAGTGTCTGCTAAATGCATAGATCAGAAAATGTAAATTACATTATTCTTGTCTCATTTATAGGTTATAGAAGAAGTGAGCGGTTCTTCCTATTACGAGCCTGAATCCCAAAGCTCTTTGACCATTCTGAAGAGTGAAAGACTGGACTCTTGCAGGGTAACACAGGCACCTTCTCACACATCTAAATGTTTAATTAATGTTTTGGTTATTCATCTCTCTCTTGCTCTTGATCTGTAGTCAAGTACAGTCCTCCATACAGATTCAGATGAAGAAAAAATCTCCAGTTTACCCTCTGCAGGCAGCATCTTGGAAAGCAAAGACAAAAACACAGGTGAGCACCCACACTTTCACCTCTAAATGCATTTCATTCACAGAAAGGGACCCGACATCAATTTCCCTTTTGAAAAGTCGTTCAGGTGGAGCATGTTGAAAGATAACATGAAATCTTTAATGTGTTTTAAATAAGTAAATTCAATCAGTTTGAATTTCATGTTTACTTAAACTTTAATACCATTATGTCCCACTGTTATTCATTCCATAGCTGTTTGCTTTATTATAAAGAAGTCTAGTGTGTGTTTGCGCTGTATAGCCCCATACGCAGCCACGGACTATTAACACAACTGTGCTATTGTTCCACTCGCGAGTGTTTTTGTGTCATTCATTAGAAGCTAAATGCACCACATGCCGCACAGGACACAGGCTGGGTGTTCAACACTATGCCATTGTTTATGAATGGATTCCTGTGAGATTTGATTGTCACCTTTGACACCGGGGTGACAACCACTGAAATGACCTTGGACGTTTGGTTTGTAAATAGACTGGTATTTAATCGCAGCTTTGTGTTTATGGAAGCGCATATTTGTTTACGTGGACGAATCGCTGTTCAGTTGAAAAAGTATGCAGGAAAGTTGGAACTAGTCTGATTGTTGAAATGAAATTGAAGCTTTTTAAAATGTCTCCAAATGGATACGTATTACTACGTTTTTCTGTTTTGAAAATGTAAGATCAATGATTGGATCCATATGTTGTGTTTCACTGAATAAGTTAAATGGAAAACTTTGAAACTAGTTTGTTTTTGTTTGTTTACGTTTACACAAGTGTGTTCTTTTTAGCGTGTAAGACCAGATTTGAACATTGCAAGTTTTTTATGGGGTACTATGCAATTTGGATTCAAAGTAATTGACATAAATCATAGGATTATCCAATATTGTGTGTACAGTTGTGTTCATAATTTTCCTTAACGTACACCTTTGCACCTAAAGGGCTCTATCTTACACCTGGCGCAATGCGCGACTCAAGTGTCTTTTGCTAGGTTCCACCCTGCGCAATGATCATTTTCACGTTTAGCGCCACGTTGATTAAATAGCAAATGCATTTGCGCCCCCTTTTGCGCCCATGGGCATTCTGGTCTGAAAACGAGGTGTGTTCAGGCGCATTGTTGGCGCATTGCTATTTTGAGGCAACTAAAATAGACTACGCCATTGACCAACAAAAGCCTGCTCTAAAGTCTAAAGTCAATGGCGCAATATGTTTTTTGTTATTTAAAGTGCGCATTAGTAATATAAACGGGACGACGACGCGGGTTTGCTACATGAATGCGCAGCAGCACAAAAACACGTTTAAATATGAAAGATTAAAGGATTGAATGTAAAAGATTATTATTGAGTCCCTTGGACATAAATGAGGACTGATTATGAGATGTTAGAAGACGTAAAGAGTTGCTTCACCTGCAGCCTGGTAAGTAAATGAATGCTTTGCTTTAAACAAATGCATCTGTTTTTAAATGTTTTTTTTTTTAAATGTTACCTCATGGATTTATTGTATATGATGACTCTGTACCTGTGGATATGGTGCGATGAGAAACATTTTTAAGTAATGCTTAAAAAAACTGACGCTGTCCAAGTGCTGAAACGTGCGGAGAGCTGTTTGTAAATTTTTTATCTCCTGTTTGTTACAAATAAAGTATTTTTAGAGTACAAACCTTTTCTTACATACTTGTAAATAATTTTTGATGATATTGGATAGCCATACATTAACAGCAATTAAAAGCCTGCTATTTTTACTTCCATGACTAAATGAAATGGGTTTTAAATGTTTTAATAAATAAATAAAAATTTCAATACAAGTGAAAAACAACACAATTATTTAACATTAATCTTAAACTGGTGGTCTTCTTCCTCCGCTTAGTTTTTCAGTTTACAAAGTCCGTCATCTTAATAGGGATTAGACATAGTGCCGGCGCATCTGGCTTTTAAAGGGGATGAGAGCTGAGACTCTCATTGGTTTATTGCACGTTATGCCCAAAATACTCCCATTACTCATAAAAAAGGACCTACCCTTTTCGACCATGCGCTCGGCTCACAAAATTTTTTCCCGTCGTTAAACTAGCAAAAGTGGATTCGGACACTACCATTTAGACGTTGCGCTGGGCGCTTTAGACAATGCGCTTGGATCATTAAAATAGGGCCCAAAGAGTTTATATTAGTACCTCAAAGGTGCATATTTGTATCAAAATGATACATATCTTTCCCTAAATTGTACATATTTTGAAAGGGTACTGCCCAGCTTGGGACCATTTTTTGGCAATTTTTTCTGACAGTGTTGTAAAATCTGGAAAAAGTTGAAAATTTAAGGATTTTTTGTTTAATATTTACTTTGAATTAATTTTTTTCTCATTTTGGCAATATCCTGAACAAGCTATTTTTCATGACAGATGTTCACATATAGTCCAAAACACAAAATGATAACTGAATTTACAAAAATAATCCAGTTTAAAAGTTAACATGCACCTGCTTCTTAATATATATATAATACATATTACAATGTTACTTAGACAATCAATTACATTTTTATGTTTTGTGATTGTTGTTTAAGAGTTTCATGGTTGCCCTAAGCCATTAAACGGTTCACTGATCTTCTGAAAAATCCTCCAGATCCTGTACAATCTTATGTATATTTGACCCCTGTCTAGCATTGAACTTTATCTTTTCACACTAAGGAAAACTGAGAAAATTATAAACGACTATTGATGCTCAACAAGGACAGGGTGTCTGGTGTAAATTGTAAATTTGTTTCTTGTATGTCTCTTGCATTCCAAAGTAATTTCCTAAAGTGGTGTGTAGACTATATGGGGTTACTCTTAAAATTATACAAGAATCATGGATACCCACAGTTTAAGCCATCTGGTGTTTTTAATTACAATATCTTATTAGTAACTAGAGAGCATCAGTTTATAGTAAACTGTTGTCGACATGTTTTGCATGTTAAACAGCTGCCTTTAAACAGCATGCTTTTTCTAGACCACACTTGGAGAAGATCATATCATATCATGTTTCACACATGTTTTTTAATAACTACATTTTACGCTAGATACTCTTTGATTTTGTGCACCCTACTAGGCATGGGTCGGTTACCAGTTTCAAGGTATACCAAGGTTTTAAAGAGTCTCAAATGTTTTAAAACCACTAAAACTTCTGTAAAACCATTATCAAGGTATGAGCTGTTTACACACAATGTATTAAATCATGTATTTGTTATTGTTGTCACTCTCATAAAGTACTTAACTCTGTGTACGAAACTGGATTAAGCACACAGAAAACAACCGTATTAACCTACAGTGTATATGTAAACAACACACCCTTGATGTCATGCACACAAAAAATGATCATTGAGCAATTCAGTTTACACTGTTTTCTGTCTGTCCACCGTCTTTAGCAGCCTTCCTGAACGTGCTGATGAACTGTCAATGGCAGAGTCTCTGGTGCAGGGTGGATGAAGGCGTGCTGAAGATGTGCCGGGATGAAGAGTCAGAGGAGACCCCACAGTACACGGTTCAGCTCAGAGGAAGCGACGTCCGACCAGGACCAGATACTGCATACGCTTACCGTATTACCATCATGCAGCATGGAGACCAGGTGGCCGTACTGGAGGTATGATCCTAGATATTGAAGCTTAGTTGTGTGAACCCTTGTGGCTGCATGATGTGATATGAGTCCAACATCTTGTAAAAGTGGATTTGCATAACATGGGCCCTTTAAATACACAAAACTTGAAGCATTAAAACCATCAAAATATTGCAAACCATTGGTATGTGCAAATTGTGCATATTGCATTGTACAATGTTTTTTTAGATAAACAATGGCATTATTTTTAAAGCCCAATAAAAAAAACATGGTTCATAAATATGCCATCATTCCTAAAATACTACAATATGTTATTAGATATAATACAACCAGTGTACCACTTTTTTGTAACGCAAGGATATTAAAAAAACAAATAAATAGTTTAAGTTGTCTTTGTTTTGGATGATTGTAGTAAGTTTTTATTCTTTGTATGTATGTGCAGGCCAGTTGTGCAGATGATAAAGAACAGTGGGTTCAACTCCTGCAGGATGGGAGTTTCACTACAGCTGGTCCTCCATATCAACACACCAGCCACGAATCACTGAGGTACACACAACAAACACACACTTCTTTTCATAGGAAGCTATCGTGAATCAGTGAAATACACACACGCTCATTCTTTCCTCAATCTCTTTCCATTCCTCTGTTTCCTCTGTTCTTCAGTGGTCTGAAAAGCCGCAGGTTCCCCACCTCAAACATGTACATGGACGACCCCTTTCAGCAGCTCTGTGGCGGAGTCCAACCTCAGCCCATCTATTCAAACACATCTATACTAGAGCACATGGTACGGCCCAGTAGGGGAGAGTTAAGAAGATTTGAGATAAATGTAAAGCCGGGTACACACCAAAAGATTTTCAAAATGTGAGAAAAATTGGCAATTTAACACGTTTGTTCCTATAGTCTGTAGACTATGTGGTCATGACAGCACACCGCGCATCATCAGATTAACAAACAACACGAGTCTCAGCTGAGAACACAAGCAATCTCACAAAGATCTAGCAATGCTTCTCGTGTCCAAACGTGACTTCACAGTAAACAAACATGGCAAACAACAGGCATCAAGAAATGTCATTCATACAATGGACTACTTTTTAACATCTCTGAAGTTCATCAGACTTTGGATGCTGCACCATGTAGTTGTTATGGTTTTATCTTTCATATGCTTGCTTTCTGATTGGGTATCGTTTCGTTTCACGTGACAATCTACAGCGTGTGTGTCTGTTTGTCCTCTGGGCTTCCCCCACACAACAGGATTTCTGATCATAAATATTCAACATGTTGAATATTTGCGATCAGAGCAGCCCTGACGTGCTTCCGAGCAGATTCAGACGCTCTTTACACACCACGCACCACAGGAAAATCTAATAAAATAATCGGTCCAACCACAAAGACTATCAGGATTCTACCTAAGATTGTCGTAAGGGGGAAAATCGGCCCAAATTCAGCCCGAATATCTTGTGGTGTGTACCCAGCTTAAATTGAGTCTGTGTAGCTAGGATATATGCAACCATTGAAAACAAATAGAAATTGTCTCTTTCTAGAAAACTATTTATTTTTGTTTGTGGTTTAGTAAAGTTATCTGCTACTAGTTATGCCATAGAAGAACCATTTTTGGTTCAAATAACCATTTAGTCAAAAGTTTTTTAAAAAACACCAATTTTTTATATAGCCATTAACACAGTCTCACAGTCTTGTGACAATTTCTACGTATTTTAGGATGTGGGTAATTTGTATAAATTGTTAACGAAACCAATTATAACCAAATTTTTTTACTATTTGCTTACGCCAATATGACGTTAGGTTTTAGGAGATTAAGGGGATTAGGTTTTACGTTAAGGATTGGTATCATTATAGATTTTTTTAATTATCGTATATTTTTGTATGACTCACTTTTACGAATTCATACAAATTAGCCAACTATAATACTGTGAGATCATGTTTGAACCATAGTTGCCAAAACAGCTCTCCTATGGCATTGTGTAGCATCTATATTTTTTTAAGTGTGTGGTTGTTTAAAATTTTGCTGTGTACTGTCAAGGCTTTTGATAAAGAAATTGTATTAGCTCAAATTAGCATTTTTAAGAATTGTGCACATTACAGTTTAGATTAAAATTTACTTCACCCAATTGACCTGCATTTTACAGTAAGTACACACCAGTGGCGGCCGGTGACTTCTTTTTTCGAGGGCCTGTGATCCTGTGTGCATCACGTGTCTTGTCAAAATAAGTGCCTGCTGCAGATGCATCTAAAGGGTTTATGATAAAAGAGACGCTCACGTTTGACAGATACTCGCATAATCTCATTCGTAATCAGAGTTTACTGTTAAAGGGACACTTCACCCATTTGCATTAAGCTTTGTATAGTTAGAACCCCAGTCATGTTTCTGAATGGTCGTGCATCATTTCCGACTACAAATATGACACACTTTCAATAAAGATTAATGTTTCTATGTATGAAATGCTCCTTTAACTCTTTCACCGCCAGCGTTTTAAAAAAAAGTTGCCAGCCAGCGCCAGCGTTTTTCATGATTTTCACAAAAGTTTAATGTCTTCCAGAAAATGTTCTTCTTCAAATATATAAACATACAATATACCAAATGAAAGAACAGACCCTCTGCTTTCAAACAAAAAAAAACGTTTCATCCTACCTTCAGTGGTTCTTTTGCAATCAGCTTTTGAATATGGGTAGGTTTCTGCAAAAACACCACATTTTGAGCAAAAAGCAGAGATAATTCCATTTGTGTGACGGACTTTTCATAGAGATCCCATTCAGAGCGATCTTTAAAACAGACACGGACATGCAGCCGCTTGCCATAGGGCAATACTTCCGGGTTTTAAAAAGTTGCGGAACCACCTAGTGGACAATAGCGGTATTGCGGAAAGACGGAAAAACTTGTCATTGGCGGGAAAGCGTTTTCTCTTGATTGACGAGATATCTCGTCAATGGCGGGGAAAGAGTTAAGGGAGTGTCTTGCGTGTATTTTGTGAACGTGAGTGTCTCTTTTATCATAAACGGTTTGCAGCAAGGACTTTTTTTGACAAAACATGTGATGCACATGGTTCACATGACAAGCAACAAACATGACACTCCAAACACATATTTTGAATTTGCGCCCCTTGGACGAGCAGTCACAAGCTGCCACTGGTACATACATGTTAACATGCTTTGTATGTTTCTCTTTGTTATTTTATATATTTTTATTTTTTTATGAATTGGAATTTGGATTATAAAGAGTAATCTATTTATAACAGGTGGAAGGAAGAGATGGTTTAAAAAATTAATTATTACAATTTTTTTATTCTCAAGGGTCAATGATTGTTTGGAAATAAATTGGCTCAAATATCTATTACTTGTACATTTTTAATTAAAATTGCCTTTTCATCCCATTAACCTTCATTGCTTCTTCTAAAGCTCAAGCATTACTTATATAACAGCTGTAACATCCATTTCTCAGTTTCAGAAACCTTACAGTAGAGGAAACGGAGAATTGGTGTCATCCAAGAATTCTGCCAACTACAGCAATAATGAAATCTTCAGCAACCACAGTGAGTCAGTCACAATGTCCCAGTACCCAATTCTGAGTTACATGTTTTTAAAGAAAGGAAACATATTACAGTTAAAATATACTTTACATTTATAGTTCTTTCATTTTATCACTTTTTCTGCTCTTATGGTCCTTATTTGCTTTACAGTAGGTCACCAAGTTGGCTAAGTTTAACCAGCTTTTACTTTCATTGGAATGTTTTATCCACTTTAACCGCAGCGCCTTCGGCATCATCACATATAATCTTACTGCCTCGTGATTTTCTGATAAACATCTCTGAGTCATTAGTAGACTGTCAGTAAAGTAAAAGACACAGTGCTTCTGTTTGGTAACTTCTCTTGTTTGTATTTTCATTTTTACATCCTTTAATCCAAACCAAATGACTCGGCAGATGTTTCTGCATTACGGCAAGGTTATCCATTTCAAGGATTTTTAAATAGAACATAAAAGCCACAGGAAATCTGACGTTTACCAACCTGATCCAAATCCAATCTAGACTGTATGTAGCTTAATATCTGATTAAAGTTTTGATCTGATTTCATTTCATTTCAATAGTTTTAGTAATTCAGGATGTAACATATTGTAACTTCATATAAAATGTGCAATTTTGTCTGGAGCTATCCAAATACACTCATTTTTGCTCGCTTATAGGAATGTTCCTATTGACCGGTTAACTGTTAAGTGAAGTTAGAAATTATAACCGAGTACCACAGTAAGACGTCATTATAGACTTTGAGGCAAGATTTCCAAGTCTCTGTCTGTCCACACTGACATCTGTACGCATATGTTGTAGGAGAAACATACATACATCATCAGTATCTAACCAATGTAGACAATCAGATGGTCCCTAGCTAGTTCATATTAGTATCTCAGAGGTAGACTACATACATAGTGATACCAAATGTATACATATCTGCACCTAATTGGTACATAATAAGACCTTTTTAAAGGGTACTGCCTCAAGGACAGGGTCATTTTTTGACCATTCATTCTGATGAGTGTATGGGGGCAGGAGAGACCACCGATACTGTAGACACACAGCTTTCCCATCCCTCCCTCTTCACAGATACTTGACAACTGAGAGGCATCTGCTTTTAATTTGGAATGTTTAATAATTATATGGTGGCTGGCTGCTCGCAACTTTCCATGCTCTTGGTTTACAGGATTTGCATAATGTCCCAGAGCATCATTTTGTGCAGACAGAAAACTATTTGTAGGGTTGCACATTCCATTTGTTTAACAAAGCCAGCATGAACTATATCCAAATAGGACTGTAAGGGTACCCTGAAAGGTCCACTAGAAAGATCTTAAAATAACAAATGTAATTTGTACAAATTTGTAAATGTAAAATTTGGTTGTACATTTATTTGGGGTATTTAAGTCTTTTCCCTGCCAGCGTTTTTAATATATCTTTAAATGTATAACTATACAATACATCAAATGAAAGAACAGAATCCCGGCTTTCAAAGAAACAAAAACCTGTTTACTTTCTTTTTATCACCTCTTAAATTTGGTTAGGTATCTTCAAAAATACCACATTTTGAACAAAAAGCTGAGATAATTGAATTTTTGTAAAGGACTTTTATTAGAGATCAGATTCAGAGTGATGATCAAAACATGCACGTAACTTGTAACTTGTGTAAGAGCACCACTTAGTGGATAATAGAGGAAATACAGCTTGCCGTAAAAACTTGTCAGGGAGGCATCATTGGCAGGAAAGCCTTTTCTCTTAATTGTCTAGTCAATGGCGTGGAAAGAGTTAAAAAAACATTTATAAATCGTGACTCAAAACGCACTTGTTTAGGAAGGCTTATTACATGTGATGAGTAATGTTTTAGTGTTATTATGTCCTAGTATACATTTTAGATGTTAACTATATTGTGTCATGAATGAGTGTCATGTTAGGCGCCTATAAATAAAATGAAAAAAAGAATGATATAATATAATAATGAGTAATATGATTAACTTCAACACCAACATCTTAAGGGTACATTGAGGAATGTTGGTTAGATGAATGAGCTGAATTTTTAATAGGGTAGCGGTTTGTGTATCTGAAAATGTGTGCATAATAAATAAATCTTTAGGGGTGTGTCTTTACACACTAAAAAACTATTTTACGCTTTAAGTTTGTAAATTACAATTGTGCTGTTAAAGGGATATTTCGGCCAAAAATGATATTAAACCCATGATTTACTCACCCCCAAGCTGTCCGAGTTGCATACGTCCATCGTTTTTCAGACAAACACATTTTCGGATATTTTAGAAAATGTTTTAGATCTTTCAGTTGATTAAATGTAATGTTACGGGGTCCACGACCTTCAAGTCCAAAAAAAGTGCGTCCATCCTTCACAAATTAAATCCAAATGGCTCTAGGATGATAAACAAAGGTCTTCTGAGGGTAATCCACGCGGTGTTGTTGTAGAAATATCCATATTTAAAACTTTATTAACGTAAATAACTACCTTCCAGTAGCGCCGCCATCTTAGTCGCGTCCGCATTCAGGATGAGAGCTTACGCAGCCTACGGAGGCTACTCTGCTGCTGCTCTGTTCCCCCGCCCTCTGAATTTGTCATACGTCACTAAGAAAAGTGCGTACACTACGCTAATACTCTCTCCTGAATACAGAGGAGTCTAAGAATACAGAGGAGCTACCAGAAGGTAGTTATTTACGTTAATAAAGTTTTAAATATGGATATATCTACAACAACACCGCGCGGATTACCCTCAGAAGACCTTTGTTTATCATCCTGGAGCCATTTGGATTTAATTTGTGAAGGATGGACTCACTTTTTTTGGACTTGAAGGTCGTGGACCCCGTAACATTACATTTAATCAACTGAAAGATCTAAAACATTTTCTAAAATATCCGAAAATGTGTTTGTCTGAAAAACGATGGACATATGCAACTCGTACAGCTTGGGGGTGAGTAAATCATGGGTTTAATATCATTTTTAGCCAAACTATCCCTTTAATATTATCTGTGACAAGCATATGTGGTGACAGTCAGTGGAAATGTTTGATCATTGATCAAAGACGCACTGAGCACAAAACAGCATGCATTCATAATGTTTAGCACGTTTAGTCAACTTTAAACTGCAAACAGGAATTTGGGTGTGAAAACTCAATCCACTTAACCTTGTCCCACTCTAATCCATACTTAAAAAATGTCTGTTAATTGTTTAATCAAAGGAAATTAAGTTTAAGAATTTTAATTATTTAGATGCTTTCTGGTTGTCACCTGTAAGACACCTGCAATTGTCCTGAATAGACTCACTTTGAAAAATCACCTCTATTTGGTTGAAAATTATGACTATATTGGCTCAGAAAATGAAAGTTATGAGAAAAACACTAGATTCATATGTTTGCATATGCCATTTCCTTGCATTTCTGTTATATAATTCACCGACTTTCAGGCAGTAACATTTCGCCACGGTGTCCAACGTATCCAAATGCTTTTTGGATCACCGTATGAAATGTTTGGAGCACACCACTGTGTTTTATGGTGTTATAGAGCATGTAAGGTGAGGTTCAGACATATTTGTGTTTCTGGACGCTTCTGCTCCTCCTACTTTGGAGGCGATCCGCAGCGGCTGGCTTTTTTCTTTTTGGTGGTTTTGGTTGCAGAGCAGGGATGTAGCATTGTGGCATATGCGCACACACACATCCTTTTAATACGTTTCAGTCAAAACCCTGAGAATATCATGTTTTCTTTTTGAACCCAAATTTCCAACATTTGCTTTTCTCAGAGAGGAGATTACAAGAGGGTGAAAAGTAGAAAAGTGAGGGGTATAAACGTCTAGAAAACCATAAGGAATCATTCCCTCAATCCGGTACACACCAAAAAAAAGGAGGGGTGACTCCTGACTGACTAATTTTAAAGAAAAACTTTGTTAAAAAGTTAAAGGTCAAGTGTTTCTTACATTGGTCAGCCATTGAATGAATGCCATTGGTTGAGCCAATGTGGCTGTGTCTGGTATACAACGTAATGGAGAAACAGTTTTTGGCATCAAAATCTCAATCGCCTTTAAGGTTATCATAAAACCGTGTGTGTTTGTGTTGTCAGGTACGAAAGCATTTGATATTGAGAGGGGTGTGCAAAAGTTGGATCTGACAGGAAAGAGACGCGTGCAGCTGCGAGCAGAGTCAGAGGTCAACCTTGTGAGCGTGGGCACAAAGCCAGCCAAACAAAGTTCTTTCAGACGGTCCCTCGCTTTCTGCACTGAGCGAGCACAGGTAACAAACAGCTCATCATACAGCGATAAACTAACTGATACTTTACTTACAAAAAGTACTATGGGGTACTGTGTTACTGTAAGAATATCAAAGTACATTTATGTTATTATCAGATATTTATTATGGTACAGTTGTGGTAGTAGAGCAAGTTCTCAGTAAAGAAAAGAAGCTGGAAACAGATGTGTTGTTGTTGTTACACTGCCACCTGTTGTTAGGACTGTGTAACTGGAAACTGATTTAATAGATCAATCACATAGATGCGTTCTTTGTTATGCATCTTAATATGTGTACAATAACACTGATAAAAAAGTATTTTTCAAAACTTTGAACAATTTTAACATTTGACAACTTAGCATTCATCTAAACATACATAATTTCACAATGTGTGATATTGTTAATATATGTGAACCAATCTGTAATAATCCAGCTAAAGTCATTTTTTTGTGATTTATGGTTTTCTACATAAAATACTTTTACATTATGCAAATAACATTTTGTGTAGATATCTTTTATATTGACTTAGTTAGCTGTCACGTCAATGATTTCATTTTTTCATTTCATTTATTTATTTATAAAGGACAACACACATTAATCAACATTTCTGTAAATGTGCCATTGTTAGCCAGCTGGCTAATTTTCAACTGTAGTCCTTTGGCCGGATGTTTTTAGACCAGAAAACAACAAGAAAACAGCAAAACAATTAATACAGGTTAAAAACTATACATACAAAATACAACAAAACACAAATTAGCATATCAAAACAGAAAAGATAATCATTAGATTATGAGACTTTAGTGTGGATTTAACAGACAGGGTCACATATGTTTTATAAAAGAAAAAATAAATTTGCGACGAGTCTAGTTTGGTTCTTTGTTGGTTGTCGCTGCCATTTGTTGCTCAGTAATTACAGTGGTTTGGTTTAGCAGTCACTTCCTCCCAAAGGACCCAAAAATAATGCTTTGATAAGAGCAGCTTTAACCCACCATTACATCCCCCACCATCAAGCAATGATCAGTGGGTTTACTGGAGGAGTCGACTCTAAAAAAAATGCTGTGTTGTTTTTGTTCTGTCCAATATTTTAAAAAACAACCCAGCATTTGTTGTGACACTTTTAGTGTAGCGACCTTTTTGTATTTTAGAGAACTTCAGTGAAGATTTGGTTTAGATTCTCACACTAAGCCAACATTTTCAAGCAGATCCTACTGTATGCAAGGGAATGCAAGTGGATAATAAACACTTGTCTAATTTGTCATCCCTCCGGTTCCTTCTGTTTCTCTCTTTTTCATTAAGGGAGGGTTCCTCACACCACTTTTAAGAAGAACTGCCTCAGCCAAAAGCACCCTGAGGAAAGCTCCATCTGCCCTGTTCATCGAGCATGGCAAGGTCTTTCAAAGGAAGAAGGTACAGAGCTTATTGGAAAGATCTATAGATTATTAATCAAACCTAAACAGCACAATGAAATTCAGCTGTAATAAATGCTAACAGTTGACTTACTGGGGGCCCTGTGATGGTGGCAGGGGGGCCCAGTTTAATAACAAAAAATACATTAATTTAACATATATTCTGTGTAATTAAACCTCAGAAAAATAAGGCTATGCAACAGCACTACATTGTATAATTTAACATGTTTTGTTTAATTCATATTTGAAGTTTTAGAAGGTTTTATGTCATCAATGTTCTTTGGGGGGCATAACGTGATGCACCATACACTGGGGGGCCGCATGCCAAAAAAGTTTAAGAACCACTGGACTATGTTATATGAAATGGACATGAAATATGAAATGAAAGATATTGGTTGTTTCAAATCTTACATAGCTGCTAGGGATGAGACGAGATCTGGCAACATTATAATTGTAAGATATTTCTCATGGAGGTGAAATGCTGTCTTGTGATATCAGCGTAACGTTGAATTTGTGGCAAAACTTTTTATAGTGCATGCATTAGATTCTGTCTTTTACTGCGTGTGCTGTTTTGGGGTTTCTCATTTTCTTGTCATTTGGGAACTCATGTTGACATTTCAGCAGTAACAACATAAACAAACGGCTTTTGTGGAACAAACGTAACTTCCAGTAAACTCAATAACAACAGAGTCATTTTAGAGAACACCCAGTAATAAAGGTACAAAGCTGTCTATGACAGTACCCTTTCAAAAAGGTACACCGTTGTCTCCAAAAAGTGCATATTAGTACTTCAAAGGTAAATATTGGCAGTTCAAATATACATATTTGTACCTAAATGGTACATAGTATTACCTTTTTTAAACGGTACTGTTCCAGTGACAGCTTTGTACCTTTAGTTTTTACAGTGTAGTTTATTTCTGATAACGAGCTAAATAAGCAACAAGTAGATTACCTTAGTTCATGGCTAAAGCGTATCAAAAAAGACCCTGAGCTAACGTTACTCTGTAAGATGAATGTATACATCGTTAAATACAAATTGGCTGCCAAACCTCCCTTCACTTGGTGGTGATCTATGATCGCCATCTCCTCTCGTCTTTAAGAAACCGAAACATTTGTTATTTTTGACGAGGTATTTGTTTCAGAGTTTAATTTAGCAACTTGCCAGACCATTAAACAGAGAGTGAAAGTTAAGTTCAGCTCAGACGCGTAACCGCAACAACACACGTGCCTTTGATGAAACCATCTATAAAGTCGTGGAGGTGTTGTGTTTGTTGCTCATTCACATGTGAAGCGTCTTAGCAGTTTAACTCTTTCCTTGTCATTGACAAGTTAACTTTTCAATTAAGAGAAAACGCTTCCATGCCAATGACGAGTATTTCCGGCAATGGTAATACCGCTATTATCCACCAGGTGGTGCATTTTTTCAACTTACAAAACTCAGAAGTATCGCCATAGCGCAAACAGCTGTATGTCTGTGTATGATTTGAAGATTGCTCTGAATCTGATCTCTATCAAAAGTCTTTCACAAAAATTATTAAAGAATTATATGATAAAATTTGCTGTTTGTGAAGAAACCTACCCATATTTGAGAGGTGATAGAAAAATAACTAATGAATTTTTTTGTTGTTTTTTAAATCATAATGTCTGTTCTTTCATTTGATATATTGTGTGTTTATATATTTAATAAAGAACATTTTCTGGAAAACATTAAACTTTGTGAAAAATAAAAAAATGCTGGCGCTGGTTGGTAACTTTTTTGTTTAAAAACCCTGCGAGGAAAGAGTTAAACGGCTCACAGTTTACATGATCTCCAGAATTACAGTGGTTATATCATTTCTATTGTAGAGAATTGTACAAATATTAAAGATTTAAATGGATTTAAACATTTTTTGGCCAAAAGTAATCGCTTTCTCAATCTATAATAAAAGTACAAATAACAATCTTAAGTCCGCTGGCGCCCTCTGCAGGCATTTGGTATAATACACAATGCGTTTTTTTATTACATATAATGTTTTTGTTTAATGACACCATTTGTTTACTTGGTTTTGATACTTTATTTGAACAAATAATTATTGCATCATTATCAATATCATATGCCATTTTAAAGGTTATTGCTCACTTAGGTCTTTTACCTATATTTGATACCAATAATTGTAGTCCTAAAACATTGCAAAAAATGTGAAATAACGTGTTTTATCTATATGTAATGGTAGGGTTAATGTCAGTCTAGTTTTGCAATCGTTTTTTGCTCCCTTAGAAGGTAGCCACCACATTTAGACAGTGAAGCAGCTCACTGGGTTTTTGAATAGATCCATTATGTTGTTTTCCTTTTTTTTTTTTTTTTTTTAAACTAATGATTAACTCAGCAAAAGCAACAACTGATGTAATCAAGCTAGAGATTTAATTTCCTTGAGTAAATGTCAGGATATCTTGTAACCTTTAACTGTGTTTGTCTTTGTAGGAGTGGGAAACCAAAGCTTCAGGTTGAAGAGATTTCTCTCACGTTCTCCTCACATTGTCAGTATGTTATTGCACTGAAAATAATATTATTACCAAGCATGTGGATCATGCAGTGATTTGAAGTACCTGGTGCTGTTAATACTGAAATTCAGAGAAATTCGTAACTTTTTGTATATACACAAACTTCAAACACACAGCTTTGGCATGAACAAAATTGTCATTTGTGGTAAATGTATTGGCATGATGTTGATGTACATTTCTTTAATAATTGACATTCAACATTCACATTTCAGGCACATTCGCTCTAGTTTTATGTTTAACAAAGTGTGTCCTCAAAATGTATCCTTATGTATATCACTCATGTGACTTTGCACTGTTTTGAAGTAGACCTGAACTGAGTTTCAGTTTGCAAGGTGTAAGAATCAGGAATAAGTGTAAAGATCAGACAGGATCTATTTATAATTAATTGAAAAGTAATTACCTCTTTTATATTTTCACAAGACTCACAAATCTGTGGTAATTTATCAATATTTTTACTTTTTATTTCACATGCAGTATTTTATTTGTCAAGCTTTTCTAATAGTGTGCCTTAACCATGTGTTTTATTTATGTTTTATAAATGAATCATTGATTTGTCATTTCAACTAAAGAGATTTTTGCTGATATTGATCCCACTTTAAGAAAACTTTTTTTGTATAGTTTGATTGTTTGGTTAAGACATTTACCTAAATTGCTGTATAAAATATTTCTGTTGTAAAGAGAAAACATCATTGACAAACATATTAGTATTTGTATAATAAATAAAGTAATGCTGGATAAAGCATCATTTTTGAATTTATGTTTATTTTTCTGTGAATCTTGTGTGCCTTTTTTCTTTGGTTATAGGTGGATTATATGTTTCACATAACATAAAATAATATAGGCCTTAAAGTGTTTTCAAACTTTGTTTTGAGAACTATATAATAATTTTACAGTTTGCCAAATACTGTCATATATTAAACATTTTATAAAATTTTATTCACTGGTTTCATTCATTAATTTATTTATTTCTAATACTATACTGATAGCAACAAACAACTATTGGCAAACACGATTTGTACTTTTGTCATTAAATTGCATCATTAAGCAGTGGTTTACCAGACAAGGATTAGCTTAAACCAGGACTAGGCATTAGTTTAATTAGGAAATATAACCAGTTTGAACAAACATGCAACTAAAAACATTACTTGTGTGCATTTTGAGGCAAAACAAAGGGTGCTGATGTACTTTAAGATATGTCAGTGCAAGTTGTTTTCAGTTTGGACAGCCATTACTTTTATTTTAGTCTAGGACTAGTCTAATCCCTGTCCGGGAAAATGTCCCTAAAACATTTTCATTGAGCATGGGTTAAATCCATTTAACAACATTAAATAACAAACTATAGTTATAATTAAATGAAATAAATATCAGCGGATGATACTTCAGTGCATCTCTTCTTATAGCATTAAATATATGTAGCATGAAACAGCAAAAATATACTGTAAAATAAAAAATCTAAACCTGTAATACTTTTAGAAAGGGTCTTTGTGTGTTAATGTTTATCAGATTTTCATCTTGACATATTTGGTTATTGGATATTGAGCTCAATGCTACCATTTTTTTTATTTATTATTATTCATTACTTCAAGGGTTTTCAAACTTTATTCATGCTAAGGACCCACAAATATGATGAACCTTTGGTGAGGGACCCCCTTCCAAATATATATTAATCTATATATTTTGTTATGTTTAACATAATAAACATTTTTAACATTTAAAATAAGCATGTTAGATAAATAGTGTAATATTAAAATTCCAAAACTTAAACTTGGCTACACTTATGTAATGATCAACACAGAAACTAGTTACATAACTGAATAAAATGAAATATTAAATGGTGAAATAAATTTATTTCTAATAGATTAAAGAAAATAATAATTGACGTTTTCCTTTAAGCTAGTCTCGTTTTGTTCGTTATTCTGTCAGTAGGGGTCAGTGTTTACACGCGCGATGCTAATGCAGGAGCCAAGCAGTCATGTAAACAGTTTACAAACTACACACGCGGTATATATATGTCCTAAAGATGTCCCAAACATTACATCGACTTTAATGAGCTCTGCTGACATCCAGCCATGGACATGTTTAATAAAGTTTCGGCTTTTCTGCAGCAGGCTTTGGAAACGGTGAGTAGAAACTGACTTTTCAATTGTGTTGTACTAGCGTTAGCCTGCTAGCTTAGCATAGCTAATGTGATAAGCGATCTGTTGCACGATCCATTAAACACTTAAAAAAGTGTTATAGACGTTTATTAAATGTTGTGTATGAACCAAATACGACACTTAGTAAACTGTCAATGTGTTGTCATGTAGTTTGGTGCTTTGTATGTAGATGTTTGGTTTAGCTTTGGTGCTACTTTACTTAAGTGTTTAATAAGAGTGTTTTACATAATAGTTTATTTAGTTTCTCAGACTTTACTACTATAACCATGAATAGGGTGTGTAAACCATATAACTATACGAAGTATAAGCGACTTTTATAAATCACACAGAATTGGGTTTGTCTTGGAGATTGTTTACGTGGAAGATGTAGTCATGCAGGTCTGGACAGGTTTACACAGAGTCCATAAAACCAGAGAAGACCAGGATTTGACTGTTACATGCATTGATACAACACAAACATGCTGTTTTGAACCATGTCATCTAGTAAAGTACTAGTCTATGATACTGAATGGTTACCATTGTACTACCATGATATGACTTAATGGTGTCCAAACTTCTTATATAATTAATACTATGGCACAATTTTTGGTTAGTGTTGTTAACAGTTATAAACGAAACATTTGAGTTTTGCCATGTCTGCTTTATGACACATCGAGTTTCAGTGAATAGAGCATTGAGTTTGCATCACACAGGTCATGGGGTCAATCCCACATACAAATGTAGGGGAGAGCGGGGCACAACCTAACGCTTTTTGGTTTTGCTCAATCATTAAAAAAATATTTGAGTTTGATTAATTATATTTTTACACAAGCAACACACACATCTCTGCTACAAATGAACATTTGAAGTTTGTTTCTAGTACTTACCATTCTTGGACAATTACACCAAACATGACAGAAGTGCAAACGTTACAACTTACCCCATAGGTGGGGTTAATTGTAACAAGCAGGGGGTTAGTTGTAACACTTGCTAAAAATTAAGTTTGCAGGCAAAGATTTTAATACTATTTTGTTTATATACTTGAAGTGGATATTGTTTATATATCTGTCTATAATAGACAGCTGTCCACACTGTATTCATTCATCCAACCCTTCTCTAACAATAATTCAGTTATAAATGGATACAAATGTGTTAATATGTGAGAAAAAGCAGCACAATTATGACAATTTTTTTTTATATGTGACCCAGTCTGTAATAACCATACTACAGTTTCAAAAATCTCAGCTAATGAGCATCAAAGTCTGATTTTAGTAGGGCTGGGCAAAAAAAAATTGCTTTTTCGATTAATCGTTTTTTAAAACGTGGTCAATTCAGAATCGATTCTCAAAGAGCAGAATCGTTATTTTTTTCATAATTTTTTCTGCAAACATTGAACGTAATATTAACGTTAATCAAATTACTAGTCTTCTTCACTAGATGTCACTCTCTTTTTTGCCTTGCGCGATGTTACCAAGGAGCTTGTCATTCCTTCATTCAGCTCTTAAAATGGCGGTTTCAGGTGCTTCGTCGAAGTTGATGCCACCTTCACATAAAAAGTAAGAGGTATGGAAGCATTTTAGATTTTGCAAGCAAGACAACAACGTTAGTGTTGTGGCTTTTAATTTCTTTTTATTATTTACCCACTTGTAAACTTCTGTTCACTGTTATTTTTTTCAATATAGTATTTGTAGTAAATCTATATTCATTGTGTTGAATCGAGAATAAAAACCGACTCGAGAATCGGAATCGGAAATTGAATCAAGAATCGAAATTGAATCGATTTGATAGCGTGTTAATCGAAATTGAATTGATCTGGAACATCTGAATCGATACCCAGCCCTAGATTTTAGCCTTTCATTTCATTATTATTTCAATCTTTGACGTGACCTTATTTAATCAATATTAAAGATATGAACAAAAATACATTTGACACACGATTGTTGATAAGACAGGCACATTTATTTTGTTGGCAGCCAGCATCATTCGTGTGTAGCCTATTTAAAACAATGGCAAGAATTACACTAACGTTAGTGGTTTTCATATCGTAAGTGCTGAGGGGTTAGTTGTAACACAGCGTCACAATTAACCCCACAGGGTCAAAATATTTTCAAGCCCACCAAAAAGTTGCTAAGAGCTGCAGACATATTTCAAAATGATGCTATGTTTTAGTCAACAAGACACTGATTACAGTTTTTCTCCATTGGTTTGGCTCATTTCCTGAAACAGAAATTACATTCTCAAAACTCTAAGATAATTTGGCAAAACAGTCTTACAGTTCAGCTCAACACTATAGCTTACTTGCAAAAGCTCATATATTTCCCAAAACTGTTCACTCATGCTTCAAAACTAAATTCCTTTCCCATATAAAGCGTCAGTGCCACAAAAATGGCAAATATCCTTCTCAACTGCTTTGGCTCATTTCTTGAAACAGACCGGACGTTCTCAACACTCTTGGTGCTTTTGTCAAAATAAAGTGGATGGTTCGGCACAACACCATGGTTCACCTGCAAACGCTCATACCTCTCACTAAACAGTTCACTCGTATGTCAAAACGAAATATGCTTCTCATTTTAACAGTCAGTGCCCCCAAAATGTATCGTCCCTTTGGCATTGTGTAAGCACTGCAAGTCGAAATGTTTAGATGTTTTGTCACTATGGCAGGGGACCATTGAAATATCTCTTATGTCCACCTTTCAGTCTTAGCCCTTTATTGACAATGGTTACTGTACTGTTTTTTGTCTAGCTAACAGAATACAATTGTGTATAAAACTGAAAAAAAAAATATGATTTTAGGGTAAGAGTAGCCTCCAAGGTTTGACACCACACATTGCACTCACACTGCCAAGGAAATTGTAACGACTTTTATTCACACACAAAGTAACTTCCATACACCAGACCAAAATAAAATATATAAAGCATAATATACTCTAATATAAACACAAAAAACAATGAAAATTATATGCAGCCTGCTGTAAATAATGCGGGAGTTTCAGAACTAACATTTCTTCACTGGTCGCTGTCCTCACCCTTCCTCTCCTGGCCACCATCCTCACCCTCCTGACCATCCACACGCTGCTGTCTGTCTGGCCACAGATTCTCATCCACATCACAGTGTATTATTCTCCCTTGCGATGCAACGAGGGAACAAAACGGCGTGCCTGTCGCAACCATCCCCTACACTGATCTCCTGTAATATCCTAACACGCAGCGTTCATCATGGAGCAGGGACCTTTGATTTTGAGCCCTATGCTCATATATCTCCACCTCCTAGAGGAGAAAAACTCAATAGGATTGAGGAAAGGAGAGTAAGGTGGTAGGAACACCATGACCATCCTTGGATGAGTAGTGAACCAGTCCCTGATTAGCAGGCCACTGTAGAAATTCACATTGTCCCATACAATGACATATTGTGGTAGGTGAGGCCCGACGAGACCTTTCTCATTTTGAGGGATCAAATCAAAATGAAGGCGGTCCAAGAAGATGAGGAGCATCTGTGTATAGTATGGGCCAAGACTGGGGATGTGAGTGGCCACACCATTCTCAGATATGGCATCAAACATAGTAATATTGCCCCCTCACTGGCCTCGGACATCCACCGTGGGCCGGTGGGCAATAATTTTATGGCCACGTCTTCGGCCCTTGGCCAGGTTGAAGCCAGCTTGATCCACAAACACGAGGATGTGAGGGGCCTCGTTTCCTTCCAATGCCATTATTCTCTACAAAAGCGTAAACTTCTACTTTGTTAGTCAAGTTTTAGTTTTACCTGACTGTCAATTGCTGTAATAAATGTATCAAATGTTCAAAGCATTCATATATGTTATTCATGGTATTATGTTCTTGACTAATTTTGCCAATTGAACAGACTATTGTGCATGTGATGACTTATACAATGAAATGACGCTGACACATTTTGGAGTGAACAACCATTAGACTGAGAATCAACCAATCAGTTTAGATTAACAAGATCTATTCACTTGGAAATTGTGCTAAATGTAGGCTACCTGTACTTAATCAGTTGCAAAGATGTACTGAGCTATTGAGACATGTACTTAGATATTTGCAATTTGATGAAATGAATGAGAAATTCAATTCTGTTGTGAACACTTGCCAAGTGGTTTGGAGGTTTGTCCACGTTGTTTTGAGAATGTAATTTCTGTTTAAAAAAATGAGCCAAACCAATGGAGAAAAACTGTAATATGACATAGCATTGGATTTGGTATCTTACACACCCAACTTAGAAACCAAAAAAAAAACATATGATGAAAAAATTTACTTGCATGCCACCAAAACACTCGTTTATCAATAACTCTCTGGAAAAACATTATACATTTTCAATAATTTGCGGGAGATTGTCTTTTGGCAGCGTGAAAAAATACCTGAAAAACAAAACGCTCAACCCTATGCAACAATGTAAACAGTCCGTGTTACAACTGAACCTGCATTAGTTTTTGCCCCGCGCACCCCTACATATTGAAATACATTACCGTTTGGACAAAAGCAACAAAGGTGTATGCCAAATGCATGAATGTAATGTAATGTAATGCCATCAAACTACCAAAAAATGTGCAGCATAGCATTCACTTTGATAAACCATCGGATTCACCATATACCATCTGTCAGTAGAGAGATTTAACTGCTTCATTGTTCATTTTAAGAGTAAATATAGCGTATTAGAAGTGAAATACTGCATAGTTTTGATTTTGCTGATTTGTATTTTACAGAGGGAGCCTTCGATAGACCTACTGGACTCTTTTGTGGATCACTGGAAAGCAATAACAAACTATTACATTGAAACTACTGGTAAGACAATAACCACATTGTCAATGCACATCAAAAGCAGATTGTAATTGTAAATATATTGAAGTGTTTATACTTAAAACCGAATCCTAAATGTGTGACGTGACAGTGTATGTGTACTTTATGTGATGTGAAAAGACGAATCTCGTCCGGTGAAGCACACAGACATCCCATGGAGGTTAAAACAGATGCTGGATATCCTGGTGTACGAAGAAAAGCAGGAAGGAGAGGAAACGGGTCCTTGTATGGAGTACTTGCTCCAGCACAAAATACTAGAGACACTTTGCACACTGGGAAAAGCACAGGTATGAGAGGTCACAGAGATTAAAGACATATAAATATTGTATTTACTCTTAATGTGTTTCCTTTGGTGTAGTATCCTCCAGGCATGAGTCAACAAGTCATGCTGTTCTTCTCTAAAGTTCTGGGCCAGATCCAAAAACCTATGCTGCATTTAATCAATGTATATCGACCTGTACAGGTAAGACAGCTGGCAGTGTTTAAACTTAAGGTCTTAATAGTTTAACATTGAAATTTTTTTTTTTATTGTGTAGTAACGTTTTATTTGGCACACAAATTTTTGATGTATGAATTACACGAATACCCAGTTGTTTGTTTTGGGAGTCAACAGGAACACTTGTAATACATCCCGGTACATGATGTTTAAATGTAATGTTTTAAAGATTCCATGTCTGACATTGTTTGGACAAACAGTAAGTCCTTCCCCAAACTTTAACTATTAAGTGCCACATAGTTGACAGCATACACACAAAATGAAAAGAGCATTTTGTGAATAATATATAACCTTGATGTCTTTAATATTAAATGAGTAAGGTCTTGATAAAGATTAAAATCAAACTTTAATGCTCCAAATCTCATTATTGGAGTATAAGACCTTAACTTGGATTTCACAAAGAGGGTCACATATTTGTGCATATTAACAAGGGATAGGAAAAAATGTTTACTTTCTTGTTTATTTGTTAACCTCTCTAGAAATTGATTCAACTATGTGGACTCCCGGAGTCGCAGACAGAGAAAGAGGAATCTCAGTTTTTATTTGTTGTTTGCACTCGAGTGAAGAAAGATCCCTATGTCCTCCACTACATCCTTGAGGTACTCTTTCTATGCAGTGTATTTTCTCTGACTATACTCATATAAACTGCTTGTGCTGGTTTAAATGATAATGAACATTATCATAACTCAATAACAAAGGATAGCAAAGAGAGTCAGAAGCAGAGGTCCAGTTCTACCTCAGAAGAGGCTGTAGATGAGGGGTGCAGTGGATCCTCCTGTCCAGAGAGGACTTCCTCTGGTGCTGCCCGGACTGAAGCTCATCACTCCAGCTCACCTCAGACAGTCAAAGGCATTATACCTGTACTCATACATCTGGGGAAATGTCAGGTGAGTTATCATAAAATAAAATTGTTTGTAGGTAAGAATTGTTTGTTAGATTATTGGAATGATACCGTTTATCCAAAGACAAAAAAGCAATTGCATTCAAATGTCAACCTAACCATATAAAAAATATTTTTAACAATACTTGTATCTCAGATGTGAATATTTGGTGAGGTCTCTGATTAAGTTTTGTAATCACTTTAGTTAGGTAAGTATAGATTTCAGAATTCTCCCACCCATAACAAAGAAATGTCACAATGCTTTTTTCCTTATAAATGTGCACACGAAAGTAAAAAAAAATATATATGAGCATTTCCAGCATTATGGATGTGACATTTGCAGTCAAAACTTAAAATATATATTCTCAGAGAATGAATTTATTACCAATATATTGAACAATCTGTTTATATTTTCCTAAACACTCAATGATAAGAGTATAAGCATCAGAAAAATATTAGTCTATATATACTCATGTTTTCTGAGTAAGATGAGGGATACATGCATACATTATGGATGTGACGACCAAGTACACAGGGTTTTGGTAGACAACATATTTTGTAGTTATTCTGTGAATTAAAAGGCACAAACCAGAAGCAATAATACACAATAAATAGAGGGTGCTCCTTATAAAACATTTGTGACCCGTGCTGGCAATGTAGGAATGCGCACCTTCTAATTTTGAGCTTTCATAAAAAAAAAGTACACAAAGTCCTCGTCTAGGGTAGCCTGACGTTGTCATACTCAATTCTAGTCAGAATTCGATCTTCCCGTTTTTCAAAATGTAGTGGGCGGGGCTAAGATCGGCTGGCACCCAGGCTACGTCTAGGGACCTCAATGCTCTAAATCGGGGGTCTCCAACTTTTTTGTGAGCAAGGGCTACTTAATAATAATCTGGAGTGCTACTTTTTTGATATAGTCTATTCAAAACTTTTTTTACTTGTTGATTTTAATTTCATTTTACTTGTTGATATGTTTTATCATTGTTTAAAATATAAACAAACATAAAAGAACAAAAGCTAATATAAAAATATGTAATAAATAAATATTAAAATTGAGGCTATTAACTTCTTCCACCCTGAAGCTATTTTGGGGATTTTCGCCTGGATTTGGCCTACCCAATTTCAAAAGCTTCCCATACCCACATGCAGAGGTTTACATACAAAAGTTTGGTATCTTTTTACAGGTAACCCTTTGAAATTACATAAAACACTGTTAAACGTGCTCAACATGGTTGTATGTGATTTCAGTCCTCTAATAAACACAAAAATAAATAGGCGCTTTTTTAAGTTTTTATTTGAAAGTATATAATTCTGGCCCTGGGTATCTCAGGTTTGATTCCAGCAATTGTCAGCTTACAGTGGAAAAAGGAATTATTTCTCTATCATAATCTATGCAAAAGTTATTTTACTCCAACAGAAGGGAGGAATAATACCCTTTTTGTATACAATTTCTGCCTAAAAACATTTGAAGTGCTCCCATAACCACATACAGTGGAATACATGCAATATCTTTATATCATTTTAAAGAAAACCCTTTGAAGTTACATAAAAAGCTGCTGTTTGTGACAAATTTTCTTATTTATGTTGTTTTTCATATGATGAAACACCAAATTGTCTTTTTTTATGTTGTAAATACTGTCTTTGATAGTGTATAACTCTGGTTCTGGATGCTCTAGCAGACTGCAGACAGTTCTGGTTGTTAGCAGCAGCAGACAGTAAACATCCAAAAAAAGAATGAACTCTTTAGCATGTCGCATTCAAAAGTTATTCTTATTTTACTGAAGGGTGCGGAAATACATTTTTCATAAAAATATAAATTTTTTGTTTTGCACATATAATAAATAGCAAGGGATTATATATGCACACAACCAAAGAAAATGCTGTGAATGGACTCATTGTTTAGAGTAGGACCTAAAATAAAAGATGATGTATCATTTGTGGCTATCTGTGCTATCTGAGGCAGTTCACACTCAAGTTTCACATATGTTTACAAAAGACCATTTTTTACCTTATTATTCATTCGATGATTGTTGGATATGTGTTGATATTACAACAAAAATAACGCTGTAGCCTTATTCCTGAGAATGAGAGCTTTCATTTGATATAAGACTTGCCCATGTTTGTCATATTTGACAAATATGAAACATGTGAATATTAAATCATATAAAAAAATATCGGGGGGGGTGATAGTGTAAATTAAGTGTAAATAACTTTCTTACAGTAAAAGATATGTCAAAGTGATGCATATCTGCAGAAAGTAGAGACTCCAAGCTTTCAAACAGTATCTCATGTGTGTTACTGGGGTCCATGACAGAGCATTAAAGATTAAAATAATATTTTATATTAAGTCAAAATACGAAATTCTGGACCCGGGACAGGGTCCTCAGGGTTGAAGAGGTTAATAGAATGTGCTTCGGCAGGCAACTCACAGTGCGGGCAACATGTTGGAGACCAGACCACTGCTCTTAATAGTCATTAAAGATCTTTATTAGTTTCTGAAAGGTGTTCCATCCTAAATGTTAAATCTAATACAAAGATGTTTGTCCATCCACAGGCATGTGACATTTTGGTTTCGGTTTTATATCATGCAGGAATTAGTGTGGGACAAAATGGTGATGTCAAAATAGTTATTAAGAGAGATACTGTTTGGGACCTGATTGATGTTAAAAGAGTTTTTTAAAGCGATAAGACATGAAAACATTCTTCCTCACGCTGACTGACAGATCCGACAGATCTACACAGAATTACAGTTTAAAAAATATCTGTTTTGACAAGAATTCCCGCAGTTATAATCTTTATATAAAGAGATATAATGTCTTAAGTGAATTGTTAACTCTTGGGAAATGTATCTGATATGTATCTGAACCTTGCATTACAGTCTGTCTCAATGTCAATCAAACAATAAAAGAAAAAAGGGAACATATATTTTTCCTATAGTATTGTTCCTGACTTTTTGTTTGCTAAAAATATTAGTTTTACCATTAATTTTAAGATACGGATGCAGTTATTTTGCTTTTGAACCCTCAAAAAATGACATTTTGCTCTGTCATTTTTTTGTCAGATTCCGAAAAATGTTCTGAAGTTTTTTTAATAGAGAATGTCAAAATATAAATAACTTATTTTTGAAAATGTGCTCATTTTAACTCATTTTGCCATCACATTTTTTTTTTTTTTTTTCGGTTTTGTACTGTATGTGCATTTATGAGGAAGAAAATAGTTTTGGTACTGTAGGAACATTTCTCTGTTTTGGACATGACTGAAATTTGCACTTACTTAACTATGAAAAAGATTTTTAAAAGATTTAAAAACTAAAATTAAAAACCCAGAATATTGAAATCTGCAATATCAGTGTATTTAAATAATAATTTTAAATTCTTAAAATTATTGTAAATAGTTTTGGTGCTAAACATCATTTGCAAAAGATTTACTCATTAAATCAGGTCTTTAGAATTAAGGTGAACCCTAAATACATGTAGATCACAGGATGATTGCAGAAATGAGATTGTCACGCTTTTCTTTCAGAAAAGTCGCATTGCCCTCCGAGCTCTGGAGAGTTTGTTGCTGCTGGTCAGTTTACCACAGGAAGACACCGGACAGCTGCTGGCTGAGAGAACGCCACTGTGTCACTTAATCGCTCAAAGATTAACTCAACTTTACTGCCTTATACCCACAACACTCGACCCTGCAGATATACACAGCTTCCCCAATATACAGTGGAGGTGTGTCTGAATTCAAACATGTATATCCTCTGTTTACACTGCCTCTTATTGTCCTGGATATATTGATAACAGACAAAAGCACACCTGCTTTTCTTAGAAAAACACCTGAACTGATCTGTTCTCTTCGCAGGACTCAGTTTACAGAGGACAGCGCAGAGGAGAGTCGATCTCGCCCTGGCAGTGAACACATCTACAGGTTCTTCAGCTTTCTGGATTACTGCAATCAGCTCATCAATGATGCACCAAAGGTTTAAAAAAAATCCATTTTGTGTTGATTGTTTTACCTGTACAACTGCATCTGAATCTTTAAAGTTTTACTCAGCCAGATATCAAAATTACCCCTTGATTTACTCAACCTCATGCAATCCCAGATACATGTGTCAGTCATCTTTTAGACAAACATATGGAGTTATTTTAGCAAATGTCTTTGTTCTTCCAAGCTTCATAATGGTAGAATACAGGGATCAGGGAACAATCAGGGATTCTGACTTTAAACCCCCCCAAAAATGCATGATTATTGCTTTAATGGTTTTGCATTTAATGTATGTAAGACATTTTCAAACCTAGTTAAAAGTCCATAGTGAGGCAGTAGGGTTGTGTCGATAAATGATAATATCAACGATTGTCAGACATATGGCTTCATGGCAATAGTTTGACGTCATTAACATGCACATTTTCCTTGCATGAATGGGTTTCTTGGACTTAATGTGCACATCTTGGACTCTTGTTCGGACCTGAGCGCGCGCGGCATGTACTCCTAGCATAGTTACGTATAATAAAGGCTAGATGTGTTACGGCGGAGTCTCTTTACGTCATCACCTGGCGGCCATCTTACCACAGGATGCTCGCTCACTCGTAGCATTGTCTTAATGGTGCATGTACTTTTAAATGACCATAACTTGCTCAGTTTTCAACTGATTTTCAAATGGTTTGGTTTCTTACAAACGTTATTAATGTGGCTATAATTCTGAGTGCTTTAACATGTTTCAGTGTCATAGGTACATCTTTAACGTTTATAACAAAAAAGTTTGAAAATCGGTAGAAAATTATGCAAGTTATGATCATTTAAAAGTACATGCACCATTAAAACACAATGCTATGACATTGTAATGAATTGAAGCCAAAAATGTCCGACCATGGTCGCCGCCATGTTATGTAAAAACGTCAGTTTAGTGCCAAGGCATGCGAAGGAGGAATCGTCCTTGGAGCCGGAGGCGGAGCCACGGTATCAAACTTCCGCCCAAACGTTCGCGCGCCCAATTCAACCACGCCAATCATAACGACGCGCCCATTTTTATAGCATCAAATTACTAGCTAAAATAAAACGTATCACGAAAAAGAACAATTGAACATACACTCACCTAAAGGATTATTAGGAACACCTGTTCAATTTCTCATTAGTGCAATTATCTAATCAACCAATCACATGGCAGTTGCTTCAATGCATTTAGGGGTGTGGACCTGGTCAAGACAATCTCCTGAACTCCAAACTGAATATCAGAATGGGAAAGAAAGGTGATTTAAGCAATTTTGAGCATGGCATGGTTGGTGGTGCCAGACCGGCCGGTCTGAGTATTTCACAATCTGCTCAGTTACTGGGATTTTCATGCACAACCATTTCTAGGGTTTACAAAGAATGGAGTGAAAAGGGAAAAACATCCAGTATGGGCCAGTCCTGTGGGCGGCAATGCCTTGTTGATGCTAGAGGTCAGAGGAGAATGGGTCGACTGATTCAAGCTGATAGAAGAGCAACTTTGATTGAAATAACCACTTGTTACAACCGAGGTATGCAGCAAAGCATTAGTGACGCACAACCCTGAGGCAGATGGGCTACAACAGCAGAAGACCCCACCAAGTACCACTCATCTTCACTACAAATAGGAAAAAGAGGCTACAATTTGCACAAGCTTACCAAAGTTGGATAGTTAAAGACTGAAAAAATGTTGCCTGGTCTGATGAGTCTCGATTTCTGTTGAGATATTCAGATGGTAGAGTCAGAATTTTGCGTAAACAGAATGAGAACATGGATCCATCATGCCTTGTTACCACAGTGCAGGATCGTGGTGGTGATGTTATGGTGTGGGGGATGTTTTTAAGGCTCACTTTTTAGGCCCCTTAGTGCTAATTGGGCATCGCTTAAATGCCACGGCCTACCTGAGCATTGTTTCTGACCATGTTCATCCCTTTATGACCACCATGTACCCATCCTGTGGTAAGATGGCTGCCAAATGCGGACGTTCCACTCAATTGGCCAGCAGTGCGGGTGACACCTCTAGCCTTTATTATACATATCTATGCCTCCTAGCACCTGAACTTGTAATGAGCATGACTCAGACTCTTCCTCCCTTAAAGTTTCCCTAAACAAATTTGCTTATGTGCATGATTCAAATTTCACTATGCTTTTCCTGTAGGTACTTGCTGTTAAAATGACCAAAGCAATTCACGATCAATGGCTTACGGGAGTCATTGAGCCGCATCTTCTTCAGATGTGAGTATTAGACACAGTCTGTCCAAAGCTGCTGTATGACATCATTATATGTCATCCTTTTATTTACATTGTAAGATTTATAGTGACGTGTGTGTCCTATATTGGTCCCCAGGTCAGAGGTTGGGGTTTTAGTTCACACCGCTCTGCTGTCCTGCTCTTTACGTCACACACATTCTCCTGTCCTCATGGAGGAGTTTGTTCAGTTTCTTTTGGGCAGCGACACACATTGCGAACAGCGAGATGACGCCCATTCACACATCCTCCGCTATCGTCTTATTGAACACTGCAATCACATTTCTGATGAGGTAACCAGAGATTATTCAGGTGTGCTTTGTTTGGATCACTATAGTGTTTGTACAATGTTATTTTTTCCTCATGTTAGATCAGCATCACCACTTTGCGAGTGTTTGAGGAGCTACTACAGAAACCCAACAAGCACATCTTGACCAATCTTGTGCTGCGAAACCTTGAGAAGCGCAGCTACAGGCTACCTGGGTCAGGGGTCGGGGACGAAAGACAAGGATCCGAACCGGATCTTTTAGAAGAGTCAGAGTGAGTAGTTGACTGAAAAGTGAAAATTAATTTGTCTTTTCAAATCAGTATTGGACTTTTTAAGCATTTTTTATTTTTAGCGACCTGGAAGAGGATCCCTTCTTCACAGACATGTATGAAGATAGTGGATTCAGCGGGCAGGAGACTCTCCTCTCTCTGCCCAGTGTTAGACAGAGACGTAACCCTAACACGGATATACAAGTCGCTGACTTCGTCAACAGGTATCGCTAGAAAATATTTACTCTCGGGATGCACTTAATGTCTGTTATAATGGATGAAGGTGGCTAACAAGCTGTTATTGTCAAATAAGTTGTAAGTTGAAGCTGTACAGTATACAGTGCTGTAAATTACAGATTCAGAGGGTTTATGTGTTGAATATTTCTCATTTGTTTTTAATTTGATTAGCTTCTTGTGTTTAGTGCCTCAAGAGGCAAAAACATCCCATCTCGTGCAGGAGGCAGGATATGAGACATACGTTCATGATGCACACAGAATGGTATGTGGACATGCTGAGTAAAGGTTGCTTGTTTGATACTGTCAATGATGTTGCTTTTAAATACACTGTTATGGCATTGAACATGTCCTCCGTCTCTTTAGTTAAAAGAATGCACTGCTCTGTCAATGGAGTGGAATTGGCCAGAATCTGTCAAAACCATTGAAAGTCCTTCAGCTACAGACTTTTATGAAGGGCACTTCCTTAAAATGCTGTTTGACAGGATTGCTCGCATACTAGAGCAGGTAGGACATAAGTCTTAATCTTAAAGGGGACATATTATGAAAATCTGCCTTTGTCCATGTTTAACTGCTATAATTGTGTTCCCAGTGCTTCTATCAACCTAGAACATGTGAAAAAATAGGTCATTGTAATTTGGCTCCTACTGTGATGTCAGAATAAGGTAATACCGCCCCCTTTATCTGCACTATCCAAACACAGCACAGCCATTTAGTACAGAGAGAAATTGAGAGAGAGAAAATAATTCACAGCACAATTGAGTTTCAATTGCAACAAACCACCATCATTGTGATGAGTGGTTGCACTTCATCCGCTCATTTGCATTTTAAATGACACGCCCAAAACGGCACACTTTTGCTCAGACCTAGATTAAGACTTAGTTTACACCTAAAAAAAATCTCATAATATGTCCCCTTTAACCATCTATATGACTTATGGTATCTATAAAAGACACTTTTATAAAAATATCTCTGTTTACCTCTGCCAGCCATATGAGCTGAATCTGCAGGTGACCTCAGTTCTGTCCAAGTTAGCTGTGTTTCCTCACCCTCACCTGCATGAGTATTTACTGGACCCTTACATCAGCCTAAGCCCTGGAACACGGTCCCTCTTCTCAACTCTTGTCAGGGTAAGAACCAGCCATACTGAAAACTGACAATGTGTAGGACAACTATAAAGTACATTATACTTTAAAGTTGTTAGGGTTTTCAAACGGTCAGGACCCACTTGTGGGTCGCATAGTGGGATAAGGTGGATCATGCGAAGAGGTGAGTTGTGGACTGAGCTGTTTGTTGCAATTTACAGTCTCGCCACTAGATGGGGCTCTAAATCTACACACTGGACCTTTAAGTAAAATAAATAAAAATATATGTTGGTTTTTATGTATTGGTTTCTCTTTTTTTACTAGTGTTCTAATTCGGGTCTAACAAAGAAACCTATATATTAAATGACATCCTAAACCAAATATAACTCAAACCCCAAGCAAAAATGATTTAAAAATAGAACAAAAATTTAGAAACCAATATATAAAACGACACAAAATATGCAGCGTATTATGTGAACGGGAAATACTGTCTTATCATATGCACACAAAATTGGAGTTTGGTGAATATATATTGCATGACTTTCCACACGGTGAACATGATTTTATCAAGTAGGATGTGATTCTGGAACACTATTGTTTGTCCTGGATCAACATTTTCATTAACCAATCTGATTGCAGAATTAGGGTGTATGTTAGATTTAGGATTTGGTTAGGGGCTTTTAAAAAATTCTTCTCAAAGACTCAAACTATTATTTTACACTAATTTGATGGGTAAAAAATGGTTAGGGTTTAAGTTAAGGGTAACTTGGGGTTTCTTTGATTTAAACGTTAATCCAGGACCAACAAAAACTGTTTATATATTTATACGCACATCATGAGAATAGGTAGAAATAGATATACATCAAAACTGAATCAACATTTTAAATGACAAACAGATGAACACAGAGAAATAAATATAATTATGTGCAAATATCAACTATCATTGATATAAAAAATATATCTTACATTTTTGCAGATAGCTGAAAGCTATTATAAATAGCAAGAATTTCATTATTGTTCATGTAAAGGTATTTGGGTCCTGATCAAACAAATTGTTGCCCTTGCATTAACAATGAAAAGTATTCATGACTGTATTCTTGTTTCACAGAGAGCATATGTAATTTTTAGTGTTCAATGGGATTTGTTTTGATGTGAAAGGTGATAGGAGAGCTGATGCAGCAAATCCAACACATCCCCAATGTGACAGAGAGACTGATGATCATCAGGAGACAACTGATGGGAGAGGAGGAGGAGACTATGTGAGACCTTTAATACACATTACACTACTTAAAGGGATAGTTCACCCAAAACAGAAAGTGTACATGTGTATCACTTTCTCCTCTGCAAAACACAAAAGGAAAATTTAGCAATATTGCCATTGATGTTTTGTTTGCATTGAAATGAGACTTATGATATGATTTGTTCTTGTAGCTCAGCTGAACATTATGTTAGCAAGATATAGCATTACTGACTTACAAAGGCAAAAGGCAGTAACTTTGTTTTTGGTAAAAAAAAATGTATTTATATTTTTGGGACATTCAAGACATTCACGTGGATAAGTATCTTGAGTCAATTTCGTTTTTTTTTTTTTTCCGAAAATAATTGACAACTAAAAAGGGCCAAAAAGTCTAAACTAAAAAGTCGTTTTTCCTCATTCTTTGAACTATCCCTTTAACTCTTTCACCGCCAGCATTTTTAAAAAAAGTTGCCAGCCAGCGTTTTTCATGATTTTCACCAAAGTTTAATGCCTTCCAGAAAATGTTCTTCTTTAAATATATAAACATACAATATACCAAATGAAAGAACAGACCCTCTGCTTTCAAACAAAAAAAACCGTTTCATCCTACCTTTAGTGGTTCTTTTGCAATCAGCTTTTGAATATGGGTAGGTTTCTGCAAAAACACCACATTTTGAGCAAAAAGCAGAGATAATTCCATTTTTATGACGGATTTTTCATAGAGATCCCATTCAGAGCGATCTTTAAAACAGACACGGACATGCAGCAGCTTGCCATAGGGCAATACTTCCGGTTTTAAAAAGTTGCGGAAGGGCGCCACCTGGTGGATAATAGCGGTATTGCGGAAAGACGGAAAATCTCGTCATTGGCGGGGAAGCGTTTTCTCTTAAATGACGAGATATCTGGCGGGGAAAGAGTTAAGAAACCTTTTACATTTTTATTTATAATATTACAAATACTTAACAACAGCTAAATTTTCTTATACTGCAACAAAATAGAAATGTCAAGTATATAATATTTTTTTATGTTTTGGTCTGTTGTGTGTTATTCAGGGTGGACCATGGGACACTGTTAAAGGGTGTAATAGTGCTTGAGGAGTTTTGTAAGGAACTGGCTGCCATAGCTTTCGTCAAACTGCCCGTGGAACAGCAATAAAACTCGATGGCATAAACCAAAAAATATAAAGTATCAGCACCTGAACAACGTCTCTATTGACACAAAAAAAAAAGATTTGCACACAGTGTAGTAGTGGCAATATTTTTACATATCAAAGTCACTTTTAATGTTGGAGAAGCCAACTTGCCTAATGGCTTACCTTTTTCAACTTTGTTCATAAAAAGCAGGTGAGTATAGAAGACTGATGGTGTATGATATTTCATAAACCAAGAATAAAAGAGCGAACTGTGAATTTGCTCATTCTCCATACCTGCGAACATCAGATGTTGAAGAATAATAGTTAAATTTCACTTCAAGTGGCATTAATAGGACAAAATTGTCTTTTGCACAATAATATTCTGGGGATGGTTGTTACTCAGTAGTTTTATAAACAACCAGTCAATCAGCTAAGAGACTTTTACTAGAATTTAGAAATTTTAATAAAGCAGAGGTGACTTAGTTTGGGGTCTCTACCCATAATGTTATATTTATTTGATTGTGTAAAGCTAAACCTGATCTCAAATCAGAAGATTTTAAGCCATTGCACATTCTATTTTACCTTTCATTCATTTCTTTGTATTGCTATATTAACTGGACTTGTTAATACTTTGGTGTGTAAATTAAGTATCTTTGCAAAAAAGATATTTTTATTTATCTTTGATTTTCTGAAATGTATGTAAATCAATGTTTCATTTTGGTTTTATGGCTAGCAAAGAGCCAGAGTGGTACAGATTTATTTTGTGTGATTGTCTGGCTGTTTATCATTGGCCTTTATTCTGAGTAGGACCGGAGGTGATACATGACGTATTTTGTGATTTCATTAAAATGCTAAACAGCATGACTGTAAGCAATAATTGCTCTTTACCGTACTTTACAGTACTCTTCACAGCAATAAACTCCTAAAAATGTTCATACAAAATTGTTTTGAACTTTTTAAGTGCTTTTTAAAAAATGTCATTATATCAGAATTGCTGTTATTATGACACTCGGCATGCATCCTGTTTTCAAAATGCAGCTTATGGGCTGCCATTTAAAGCAGTAAAATTGAATGAAGCAGATCTAGGGTTTAAAACGTGAATGAAATGCCAGTCTCATCTAGCGCTAAGGCTGTCTACTCCATCTGTAATACTCTTGTTTTTTTTACCCCAGAAAATCGCTAATGTGCTGCGCTCCACTCATGTTCACACTTAGCTGGTTTTTGAAGGTATGCACTCCAGTTTAAATGAGACTGAAACAGGTTCGTCATCATCATCCACTCTGCTGCTTAGCAACAGCCATATGAATTTTAAAGTTTTATATATATATATATATATATATATATATATATATATATATATATATATATATATATATATATATATATATATATATAACCTAAACTAAATGTCAGAATGGGAAAGAAAGGCTGGTGCCAGACGGGCCGGTCTGAGTATTTCACAATCTGCTCAGTTACTAAGATTTTCACACACAACCATTTCTAGGGTTTACAAAGAATGACGTGAAAAGAGAAAAACATCCAGTATGCGGCAGTCCTGTGTGTGAAAATGCCTTGTTGATGCTAGAGGTCAGAGGAGAATGGGCCGACTGATTCAAGCTGATAGAAGAGCACCTCTAACTGAAATAACCACTCATTACAACTGAGGTATGCAGCAAAGCATTTGTGAAGCCACAACACGCACAACCTTGAGGCAGATGGGCTACAACAGCAGAAGACCCCACCGGGTACCACTCATCTCCACTACAAATAGGAAAAGTGGCTACAATTTGCACGAGCTCACCAAAATTGGACAGTTGAAGACTGGAAAACTGTTGCCTGGTCTGATGAGTCTCTATTTCTGATAAGACATTCAGATGGTAGAGTCTTGGCCCACTTAAGGCCCCTTAGTGCCAATTGGACATTGTTTAAATGCCACGGCCTACCTGAGCATTGTTTCTGACCATGTCCATCCCTTTATGACCACCATGTACCCATCCTCTGATGGCTACTTCCAGCAGGATAATGCACCATGTCACAAAGCTCGATTCATTTCAAATTGGTTTCTTGAACATGAATGAGTTCACTGTACTAAAATAGCCCCCATCACCAGATCTCAACCCAATAGAGCATCTTTGGGATGTGGTGGAACAGGAGCTTCGTGCCCTGGATGTGCGTCCCACAAATCTCCATCAACTGCAAGATGCTATCCTATCAATATGGGCCAACATTTCTAAAGAATGCTTTCAGCACCTTGTTGAATCAATGCCATGTAGACTTAAGGCAGTTCTGAAGGTGAAAGGCGGTCAAGCACAGTATTAGTATGGTGTTCCTAATAATCCTTTAGGTGAGTGTGTATATATATTTCTAGTAAACGCATTTACACTTTAAAATTTGTATTTGCGAGAGCACCAGTGTCCCGCTACTAAAATACGTCATCCCTGCAGCACACTGTTAAACTGATTTCTATGTATGTAATAAATACTTAAATCAATATTACTCTTGTGTATTATAATTTATTAGTGAATATACAGCAGCACATCTGTTTATATATCATTTACAGCATTATTAATCCGTTTTTATAAAAATACTAATAATTTAAAGCGACTCACAGTGCATGAGAGTATTCATTTAGTGTTCCCTGGGATTCAAACCCATGACCTTTGCGCTGCTAACACAGTGCTTTACCAACTGAGCTAATACTTAAATGTCTGCTTAAAGGAAAACACCACCGTTTTTCAATATTTTACTATGTTCTTACCTCAACTTAGACAAATTAATACATACCTATCTTTTTTCAATGCATGCACTTAATCTTTTTACAGCGGGTCGTAAATGTGTTAGTATTTAACCTAGCCCCATTCATTCCTTAGGATCCAAAGAGGGATGAATTTTAAAGCCACCAAACACTTCCATGTTTTCCCTATTTAAAGACTGTTACATGAGTAAGTATGGTGGCACAAAATAAAATGTTTGTTTGGATCCTAAGGAATGAATGGGGCTAGGCTAAATGCTAACACATTCACGAGGCGCTGTACAAAGATTAAAAGTGCACAAACTGAATAAAGATCGGTATGTATTAATTCATCTACGTTGAGGTAAGAACATAGTAAAATAATAAAAAATGGTGGTGTTTTCCTTTAAGCATGCATTTATGTAGTGTGAGGTAAAAGAGGTGTACGAAGTCCATTTGAAATAAAAAGCAAATTAATTATTGATAGCTGTTAAAAAAAGGCTGGCCTTGTTACTGATACCCATATATGGGAATGTTTGTATTGTCGAGGTGAATTGAAATTTCCTGTGCTATTAAAACTAATACATCATGCACATACGATTGATTTATGCACTACTAAAATTCACTTGAGCATCAGTAGAAGCTGTTTGCAATCTGCAGGTTGAGTGATGTCACACATATGCAAAATGCAGTTTAGGAAACTGGCAAAACCGTCCCTTCTTTAATCCTCTGTAGTATCTTCACCCTCATGCTCTGATTGGTCAATTCATGCCATCTATAGCAGTGGCCATCTAATGTGGGTGGGTTGCTGGTTTCCGGCCCTTCCTCTGAATGTTTCACTAACACAAGCGTGTTGAAGCAGATGCCATCTGTTTTCCCGAGAACTCGTCCATTGTGCTGCACTCCCAGAATTCCACACATGTTAACGTTTAGCCTGTCGTATGACGAAGACATGCACTCATTCACCATTCTGAGTGCTGACCATGGAAGCGGGCATCTTTTACCTGACATTCTAACAGGAAGACAGGGATGTGAACTGACATTGTTTCCTTTACCGTTGCTTAGCAACAGCCACACGCGTTCCTCCTCGCTGTTCTCACCATTGCTGGCCATAAATGCGAGTAGTAGTCTTTGGCAAATAACATGACACGGCACATCCACAGGTTGTAGTGCAGGAAACCACTGATTCTGGCGATATTTTATTCCAGCATCGATGAGGGACAGTATGTCACGTTTACGGAGAGGAAGATGAGACTCGCGATCCCACCACTGAGCTTGCAGAGATTCTTCATCTGCTTCTGCTTTTGTCTTCAGAGAGCCCCCTGGTGGATGGAGCAGAATATGTGTGCTAATGAATATGCCTACCTTAAATAATAACCAAATAGCACATTAATCATTCAATCTGACCTGTGACATCTGCAAGAAAGATGAACCGAATCCACTGTGGCCCTTGTTCTTGAACCAGCAGCATTGTGATTGGCTGACAGTCTACTCCTGCCTCTTCTTTGACCTCTCTCTGTAGCGCCTCTATAATGCTTTCACCTCGCTCCATACGACCTGCAGGGAGGTACCAAGTACCATAACACTCTCTTTTGGCTTCCTGTACCATTAACACCTCATCCTGTGTAACACACACACAATTACAGAGGAACATAAGGATAATGATGGTTATCTCTTGATATGACAAACATAAAGTGGTGTGAAAAAGTATTGCCCCCCTCAAGATTTCTTATGTTTTTGCATGTTTGTCACACTTTAAGGTTTCAGATCACCAAACAAATTTAAATATTAGTCAAAGATATCACAACATGCCACCCTTAGCAGCAACAACCGCAATCGAGCATTTGTGATAACTTGCAATGAGTTTGTTACAGTGCTGTGGAGGAATTTTGGACCACTCATCTTTGCAGAATTGTTGTTATTTAGCCACAGTCTTCATTTTGTTTTTCTTCAGCCATTCAGAGGTGGACTTGCTGGTGTGTTTTGGATCATTGTCATGCTGCAGAACACAAGATCACTTTAGCGGGAGGTCACAAACAAATGGCTGGACATTCCCCTACAGGAATTTTTGGTAGACAGCTGAATTCATGATTCCATTTATCACAGCAAGTCTTCCAGGTCCTGAAGCAGCAAAACAGCCCAAGACCATCACCTCCATAACTTACTGTTGGTATGATGTGTTACTTTTACGCCAGACATAATGGGACACACACCTTTCAAAAAGTTCAACTTTTGTCTCGTCAGTCCACAGAGTATTTACCCCAAAGTAAAGAAAAATCATTAAGATGTTTTCTGGCAAAACTGAGACGAGCTTTTATGTTCTTTTTGCTCAGCAGTGGTTTTCGTTTTGGAACTCTGCCATGCAGGCCATTATTGCTAAGTCTCTTTTTTTATGGTGGAGTCATGAACACTGACCTGTAAGGCCTGTAGATCTTTGGATGTTGATGTGGAGTTTTTTGTGACCTCTTGGGTGAGTCGTCGCTGCGCTCTTGGGGTCATTTTGGTCGGACGGCCACTCCTGGGAAGGTTCACCACTGTTCCATGTTTTTGTCATTTGTGGATAATGGCTCTTAGGGGCTGTTTACACTTGGTATTAAGATGTGTTTTCATCGATCGGATCACAAGTGGACGAGAGAGACACATTACGTTTACACCTGGTATTTAAATCCGTCTCTTTTGTCCACTTTCGACCGCTTCTGTCCTGAATACTGTGAGGGGGTGGTCTGTGAGACGGTGGGTGAGTCTCTCTGCTGTCATTCAAACGCGAGTGGGAGTAATTATGAGTTTATATGGACGCAAACTAATATTATGTTGGAGTCCACTGCTTGTTTAGCAAGTAAACATGCTGCACAGAGTTTTGTACGTGTATATGTTAGAGCTTTCTCTGAATTTTCAGCACAATTGATGAAATAGGATCGCTCTACGTTCACACGCTTTCAAAACGAAACTACGGAGATCAGCCGCTTTAGTTGTATCAATGAAAGGCTAAAAATAGCGCTGTTCACCGTATGTTCACGCCAGAAGTCAAAAAAAGACGTAAAACTTGTGTTTAATACCTCAGATTAGATAAATGGGCGGAGAGAAGGCGGTCGCGTGTGGCTGTTCGAACACATTCAACCACATATGCGTTCCGCAACTCCAAAGCGATCTGATTGAAAGTGGTTTCGACTACCTCTGGATGTGGTTGAAAGTGGTCGAAAGTGGACGAGCTCAAAACATTTTGAACACCGTTTACACCTGGCATTAACGTCGTCCACTTGTGATCCGATCGAGGAAAACGCATGTTAATGCCAAGTGTAAACAGCCTCTTCCTGAGCTGATAAAAAATGCATGTTATGTTCACTTGTGTTATCTTTGACTAATATTAGAATTTGTTTGATGATCTGAAACAAGTGTCACAATTTACAAAAACATAAGAAAACTGGAGGGGGCCAACACTTTTTCAAACCCTTTTTTTTGCAGTGTATATATAGAGTTATATAGTACATAGAAAAAGGTAAACATGGAAATGACAAAATATACAGAATACATGTCATAGTGTTGTGTTGTTAAAGGAAAACAACACTGTTTTTCAATATTTTACTATGTTTTTACCTCAACTTAGATGAATTAATACATACCTATATTTATTAAATGCGTGGACTTTTAATCTTTGTACAGCGCTTCATGAATGTGTTAGCATTTAGCCTAGCCCCATTCATTCCTATGGCTCCAAACAAAAGTTTTATTTTGTGCCAACATTACTTAATCGTGTAACTACTCATGTAAGACTCCTTAAATAGGGAAAACATGGAAGTGTTTGGTGGCTTCTAAATTCATCCCTGTTTGGAGCCATAGGAATGAATGGGCCTAGGCTAAATGCACATTCAAGAGGCGGCGCTGTACAAAGATTAAAAGTGCACGCATTGAAAAAGATAGATATATTGATTTGTCTAAGTTGAGGTAGGAACATAGCAAAATATTTAAAAACTGTGGCGTTTTCCTTTAAGCAGACATGGCAAAATGACACCAGCCATTCTCAGCATTACCTTTGAGTTGAAGATAACTGCGCAGACAATGTAACAGACATCTTTTCCCAGTGTGACTGGCTGCACTTCATTGGCCGAATCAAACTCTCTCACCTCCAGTCCTCCACCCATCAAAATCTTCTCTAGATCCTCTTCCAGGATGCCCATAGAGTCCATGATGGAACACTTTATTAAACATAATGGATGTGCTGATTATATATATCCCAATAGATAACTTACTGTAAGTTCACTAAAATGTGAAGCACTATATCTCAACTCCAGCTGTTATACTTTGCTGTTAGTTAATTATAACAATAACTTCCAAAGACATATAGAATATATTATTTGACATATAGAATATATTAATTCTCATATGTTATATATTAATAATTCGGTGAATACATGATTGAAATCCAACCTGCTGTAGGTAAGATTTGCCAGGATGTGGGAACTAAACAACCAGTTTAAGTGAATCCCTATTATAAAAGTCTATTATTAATCTGAACTATGGTTAGCTAAACGTATACAAACCTAACCGTTGTTGATATGAATCCGAAAGTACACATAAAAACGTCCGGTGTTCGAACTCTCGCGTTATCGCGAAACATCTCGTAAGGGACGGTGGTAAAAGAACATTACGTTTTGTTCTTGCTATTTATATGTTTAGGGCAATTTTGTGTCTTCTGTGATAACGCGACGGATGGTCTACTTAACTTAAAACCAAATATCCCTTGCTTTGTAGAAAGAAAAAAAAACTCGCAATCTTGTGTTGTCGTTAGAACAAGCGTGAGTTTGCTTGTATTTGTAGACCATCCCTAATTTTTCTCACAACATACGGGCCGTTTCTCAATCCGAAGGGTGCAGCCTGCTGAGGTCACATATGCAGGCTGCATACGTCATCAAGACTGGTTTATTTAAGTTAACTGAGCATTACATTCCCAAGTCATAAGCTTATTGCAACAATGTACGATTAACTAAGATTAATTGTCAACTTTATAAATGTTAATATTCTGATAAAAGGCAGTCTTGATGACGTATGCAGCCTTCAAATGCGACCTCCAGAGGCTGTAGCATTCGGATTGAGAAATGGCCACGGTGTGCGCATAAGTGCAACGTTTCATATTTACAGTTTACAATAAGCACAACGACTTCTCCGATCGGGCTCAAATAAAGGCTTGATTTACTGAACGGTCCCGAGCTTTCATTACTACACCAGGCCAAGAACGGGTTAATAAGCCAAACAGTTTAGTGACGCAAGCTCGGTTTCGCCCTCTACAGACTGGGTTCATATAAGAGTCCGAGGGAATCTCTTTAATCCAAAGGTCTCAAGCAGAGACGTTAACAACGCTATTTCCAAGGATTACAAAACATCTATCCATCCAGCAGGATTGTCACAAACTATATAACAAACTTATTAGCCAAGGAAACTCAGCAAAATGACCAGGTAGCTGGAACATCTTTATTTTCCTCCACGGGAGCGTTATGTGGAGAGGACTCATTGCCATTGCTTGGAGGACAACGCCTGGATAAGGAAGAGAGCGCAACATTTGCTGTTATCTTGGAACGGAGGGTTATTACGGATACTTTACAAACATGGTTCATGCAGTTTGTTGTCGTGTATTTCAAAGCGCCTGTGTGTTAATGCTGCTCATCGACTGCAGTGGAGGTGAGAGTGATCGCGACAGCATTGCGCCTCATTTGTTAATGTCCAACACACTTTCTTTATTAATGCTTTACATCTAGTGCCACTAAATCATAGTAAATACTGTAATTATTTGTTTACAGTTGTTTATATTTACATTGTATTTACTTGCGCGCGCAGATACAAGTTGTACGATGATTTACATTGCTTCGCTGTAGTTTCACTTTGTAAGTAGCGGTATATGCAGCTTTCAGTTCCTACAGTGATATTTCAAACTTCAAAGTTGTTAAAGTTGCGGTTTTGTATAGATTTTGCACTGACACCTACTTTAAAAAGAAAAAATTCAATGGATTTAATGGTTATAGTGGATGTTTTAATAGAATCTGGGTTGATCTCTACTGTTATGTGTTAAGATGTTTTTGGTGAATGAGAACCCCAATGCACAATACAAACCCTAAAATCCTAATGAAATAAGTCCAGAAACGCACAACAAAGAAATTGTGTGATGGTTTTAATGATTAACAGCTGATGGTTTTAAAGATTAGAATACGGATTTTATTTCAGCAGTGAAGTCTGATCTGGAAATATCTTCATCTTGGTCTCTTATGTAGGTTTAAGTAGCTTACACAGTTTTCTATAACAATGAATGTATTAAGACTAAATTATCCTAGAATATTTAATTACATTTAATTATCTTTTAACTGAGGACCTAAGTCATCTTTAGTATGAAAAACATTAAGCTAACATATAACTGTTGTAAACACATACTTTTTTAACTGGTACACTGTAAAAAAACAGCAACCTGTGGGTAACCTATAAACATACTCCATGTTGTAACTTAATTTGGAAGGGGCAGACCAGGTCAAAACCTTTTGGGCGGCAGCTAAACATTTTTGTCTTTTTACAGTGTGCGTAGAAAACATGACAGGATAACGTGTACATCAGAATACAACTATGTGTAATCCATAAACAGACCACATTTTTGCCATTAAGCAAGACTCTTAAAGGGATAGTTCACCCAAAATTGAAATTCTGTCATCATTTATTCACTCTCATGTTGTTACAAATCCGCATAAATTAATTGGTATTGATGAACACAAAGGAAGATATTTGAGAAATGTTTGAAACAAAACTGTTCGTATACCCCATTTACTTCCATAGTATCCTTTTTTTCTACTGTGGAAGTGAATAGGGTCCATTTTTGGGTGAACTATCCCTTTAAGGAGGCGTGTACACAAAGTCCACTGCTCACCCCTACCTTTCGAAGCACATAGAGAAGCTACAGTACACACACGGGACAATGACCACGTTTACATGCACACCAAAAATGCGATTATTTCCAATAATGCGAGTAAGGTCTTAATCGCAGTAAGATGTTTACATGACTGGAGCTAACCTCTTCACTCCGGTTTACATGCAGTTTTTATTTTCGGATTATTCACACAAAGTTCAATGCAGAGCACAAATGATGAACTCACATATATGGTCCACTGTTTTAATTTACTTACGTTAAATGACAAACACGTTGTTATGGATGTATTTCATTATCCGGTGCCGTGATGAAGATATAAATATGACAGTGCCTGTAAAGGGCGTTCACATGATATAAAAATATAGTTTTAAAAATCGTTTTATATTAAAGATAATAGCAGAGCTCACACAACAACTATAACGATAGCGATTTTGGCACATGATGAACGATAAACCATTGACAGCCAATCAAATCTATTTGAACTTGAAGTGCACGCGCACTTAAAATGCAGCAGAAAGCTCATTCATTGCTGAGGTTTATAACATAAAATTACCTCAGGTATCCAGCGCTGATGCTGTGAAATTTTTCTACCACACTGACTACGCCAAAAGGTATGATATTATTACACAAACTACTACATTCATTCAGTTGAGGACATCTGCTGGTTTCCCGCTGTGTAAATGCAACAAGAACAGCATATGTACATATTCAGTGACATGTAAACAATTGCAAAAAAAGTTTTTATTACAAGAAATATCCAATATTAGGTAATGCCGCGCTCGTTTTATCGAATTAGCATGAGGTTATCATTATGATGTGGTCACTAATATATTTATCGTTATAATTATCGTTATAATGTCATTTAAAGGTTTTATACACTGCTGTCGTGTTATTTGAGCTGTTTCTGAATGAAGGCAGACTGCTGACAGCGAGTCGTGTTGGCAGAGTTCATGTAAAACTTCCTAATGTCAAGATTAAAACGAATTTGTGCTTAAGGTGCGTGACTAAAACACACGTGCACTTAATTAGTGCGGTATAAATGCGATTAAAGCGTTTACATGGACGCATACTGCGATTATAAACGGCGTACGCCACCTCTTTTAATGCGACTTTACTTATTGCGATTATGAGCTTAATCGCATTATTTTTATCGAATTATTGCGTTTACATGAGGTAAAGTATAATCGCAGTATTGACAAAATCCCATTATAATCGCATTATTAGCGTGCATGTAAACGCGGTCAATGTCGTAGTCTACAACAACATAAGGATGAAACACATTCCATTTAAGGGATCGTTATAGTTGTGCGTAGGACCTACGGCGTAGCCGCGATGGCGTAGGTTCCGCGTCGGTTTTCATTTATACTTTTCCGTCGACGTGCAAACACACGCACATACCTCTGGTAGGCAGTATCCATGCGTGTAACCACAGTAGCAGCGCGACCGTCAGTGAAGAAGCAGCTTGGCAAGTTAACCCACAAACGAAGAAGAAACAGCAACTTGTTGTGTATGATTTGAGAAGACCAGCAATGATGGAAGTAAATAAACAGCTAGTTTTCGTGCAGTTTGAGTTAAATCACTCCTCAACTTGGCTCATCTTTATTTTCACCGTCGCAAACGGAAATACCTGACGACGCAGTTTTTCTTTACCTGACGGGAGGGGTTCTGGTGGACCAATCACAGTGCTTGCGGTCCGCATAGAACTGACGCGCTGTTAAAAATTTTGCGAGGTGCACGTCAGGCTACGCAGAGCTATGCACAGGCTACGGATAACTTACGGCGTAGAGCTTACACACGACTATAAAATCGGTTTTAGGGCTACTGTAGAAACATGGCTGCGCAAAATTGCGATTTCCATGTAAGGGGACCAACGGTATATGAGCCATTTCTATCTATATTGTAATTATACACCCTAAATACATACAAATGGTATTTTTTGTCAATAGATCCCCCTAAAATGTACACATTGCACCTTTAAGGTCTTCTGAAGGAAGCTTGTGTCTGCTTTTTTGATCACCAGCCAATTTTTATTTATCAGTAAACTGTCCCTTTAGCTTAATTGTGTACTGTAAGTCTTCTGAAGGATGACTTGCAGAGTCGGAAACTAATTTTAGCTTTCTGGTATAAAAACAGTCTGGAGCTTCCGCACAAATGTTGCCACACAGATGGTGACATCGAAGACAGAGAGAGAGGAATCCTCAGTATCAAACTGACAGTGATGTGAATGTGTTAAAAACAGAAAGTGTTTGTGTGAGTTTGCTTGAGACCGAAAATTTAGCATTATATAATAGGATCACAAAAGTGTGTAACACAATATAAATGAAGAAATGTGTGTAAGCCTTATGATTTGCTTATCTAGCCCTCATTCTTGTTGGGAAAATAACAAGGGAAAGGCTCATCAAACTTGCTGACAGATGATTCAAAAGGCTTCCTAAGCTCTCTTTCTCTTAAACAAGATACCAATGCCAGTGTAGCGCTATATCCACCTACAACAAGCACTTGGCACATCACTGCATGGTGCTTGTTTGCCAACCAGTCAATTTTATTACCACAGTCACAATAGCAGTGAATTTATAAATGTTTGTTGTGGTAAGATAGATGGATGAATAAAAATGAATAACAATCTCATGTACATCCAGTGCAGTGTAGATTTGTTTTAATTGTCTGATTATGTTTACTTGCATAGTTTTTTTATGATCGCTTTGCTTATTTGTGTGATGGTGCCTTGTTAAGTCGTGACGTAAGAATACCTTTTTCTGGGTGCAAGTCCAACTCACTTCATATTAGACTGTAATCTCACAGCTGTTCATAAGCGCTGTTTATTTATGTCACAGATTATCAAAATATCACACACATCAAACGTTAGGATTGCGTTTTTTTCTCTCTGTAGTTTTACAGCACTTTGTGAGTGTATATTAGGATTGTTTGTTGTACGCTTAAAGGATTACTCCACTTTCATATAAAATATTCTGATAATTTACTCACCCCCATGTCATCCAAGATCTTTATTTCTTTCTTTGTTTAGTTGAGCAGAAAATACGTTTTTTTTTATGGAAAATATTCCATAATTTTTCTCCATATAGTGGACTTTAGTGGACCTCAACAGTTTACAGTTTTAATGCAGTTTAAAATTGCAGTTTCAACGCAGCTTCAAAGGGCTTTAACCATCCCAACTGAGGCATAAGGGTCTTATCTAGCGAAACAATTATCACTTTCGCCAAAAATATAAAACGTGTACTTGCATTAGTCTTGTGACGTATGCGAAACCACTGCATGATGTATGCGAAACTATCGCTCCAGTGTTTACAAGTGTGTAGAAAGAGGAGCGTTCTGACGTTGTTGTATGTTGATTGATACTACTTTGTGACAATTTTTTTTTAAATGGTCCGCAAGTGTGCGTTTCACATATGTAACACATGAACTTTCCACGTGATTACGTAATACGTAAGGTTGTGCCGCCTCGTCACACGGCTAGTTCAAGACGAGAAATCCTGGAATGTTTTTCTTAAAGAGTAACTAAACTCTAGACCAACTTTTTTTAGTTAATGATCTGTAAGAATGGGGCTTTATTAGTGCTGTTCATTGATTTTAGTAAGTGTTTTGACATTTGGATGTAAAGTGTTTCAATACTACAATATATGGTGTAAAAACGTCTGAGTGCTGCCCTCTTCAGCTTGAACGGTGGCTACTGCAGTTGAATTTTTCCTATTGGATGGTGGGTCCAAAAAATGACTCGTGACGTAAGCAGGTTCAAGCTCACCACACCCTTGTTACGATCTCACCACACACTTAGTTCATCCCCTCTATCTCCTTGGGATCTGCCCACTTTTCTTGCATTTTTCAAATATTGCCAGTGGGTGGAGTCAGGCTCTGACTAGGGGTTTAGTTACGCTTTAAACTAATTTTCTTCTCGACTGAAGAAAGAAAGACATAAACATCTTTGTTGACATGGGGTTTGTAAATTTTCAAGATTTGTTTTTCTGATATTGGGAAACTGGCATCCGAGTAGCCAGTTGCATAAACGTAGCGGTGACATCGTCTTAACTCTTTTTCCACCAGCATTTTTAAAAAAAGTTGCCAGCCAGCGGCATGCATTTTTTTTTATGATTTTCACAAAAAGTTAGTGTTTTATAAGTTGGGTGGATAATAGCGAAAATATGGATTGACCTAAAACTCTTCATTGGCAGGGAAGCATTTTTTTTATTGACAAAATAACTTGTCAATGGCGGGGAAATGGTTAAGAACTAGTTTGGCCAACTAGAAATTAGTAAGGTCTAATTAGGGGTGTACCGATATTTTGCGATGCACACTATTATGCACAACTCTTTCATGTACTACAACTATTTGATCAGTCATCTGAAATCACTGTTTAGTTTTAGAATAAAGAATATTTATATATAAATACCTGTAAATGTTTGAAGAACAGCAATATAAATCGGCTTACACATTTCTTAGAGCTGTCTGCGTAATGGTACTTCGTCTGCAGCGTATGTTTAGTTTCTGCATGAGAGCGCCATCTGGCGTTTGGATGTAGCGACATTTCACCATAATTCATTAAGAAGCATAGCAACCAGAATCACATGATGTATGGTTACACCCCTAATTTAATCATTAAATTATTCCTACCTTTTCAAAAATCTATCTTTTCATATAACACAATTCAAACAGTTATGATGATCAGTCCTGAAGATAAAAATACATGACTAACTTTTAAGACTAATCTAAGTTTATGCAACCGGCCATAGTGTTGCTAAGTTGTGACGTGTGTCAGACTTAACAAGCGGTTTGTGACGTGACTGTCTCTGTTTATAGGCTCAATATCCCAGCAGACCTCCCATCTAACCTCATATGAGGTGACGGTACCGAGACGTGTCAGCAGACAGAGGAGAGATCAGGACAGTGTAGATAAGGTAAACCACTCTTCTCTCTCCTGCATATACACACTCAAAGGTTTACAGACAATGAATTGATTTTTTTTTATTCAGCAATGCATATGGGAAAAAAAGCTATGAAGCCTTGGTCCTTTCGGATATTGCTTTTGTATAATTACCAAGCTGATGTGTGTCATTTTTGCATCACTATACAGAAGAACTGTTTTGCAACCATGCGGTTTTTTGGTGATGTCATCAAAGATTGATTCAAATGGAAAGATTTATTATGGGCACATTCATGAAACTTTTTTTAACCACATTCACTGATGAATCATTCACAATAACACTGACAAAATCTTTATAGAAGAAACTAGTATAGCATTGCGTTAGTAACACAAAGGTCATGGGTTCAATCACAGGAAATTTGCATACTGATGTAAAAATGTATAGATTGAATGCAGTCAGTCGCTTTGGATAAGAGTGTTGGCCAAAACATAAATAAAGAAAGGATACATAAAATAAATGAGTACTGTGTGAGTCCAAAATAAGATTATTTCTGCAGCCTTGGTCATTATAAAAATTCTGTACCTTCACATTTTTGTAAGCTCACACTTTGACCATTTGATTTTAAATATGCATACAGGATCTTCATCACCCTCTGTTTTCCGCCATGTTGTCCATTTTCATGAACCTGTCAATGATTTTGCTTCTCTGTATCTATCGACTCCAGTGGTTCTTCAGTAATAATGTCACAGGAACCATCTGGCAGGGGCACATGCTTGGCAGCACGGGTGTAGTTATTAAAAGTCTGCTTTTGTCGGAGTCATGCTGGGGGTAGGGCTCTCCACCTGGCAGAGACTCATACCAACAGCATGGCACAAACAAACACTGAGAGCTCCTCTCACCTATCTGTCATTGAGAAACAGTGGGCTACTCTGAGTCTGACAGCAAAAGAAAAACTTAACTCTGTTTGTGAACTTAACTTTCTGGGAATTGTTTCTAAACGCATTATAAAGGTTAGAAATGTATTGCTGAAACATGTTACAAATACTGTGAACTATGTAGTACTGAATTGTCGAGTTACACCGTTAAAGGGGACATATCATATAAATCTGACTTTTTCCCTGTTTAAGTGCTACAAATGGGTCCCCAGTGCTTCTATCAACTTAGAAAATGTGACAAAGATCAACCCAGTAACTTAGTTTTTTTAAACTGTTCTCTGCAAGCATGTGAAAAAATGGGAAATTGAAATTTGGTTCCTCTTGTGATGTCAGAAGGGGATAATACCACCCCATAATCTACACTATTCAACCACAACACTGCCATTTATTGCAAAAAATTAGCTCATTTGCTTTTAAAAAGATTTAGCATTTTTGCTCACACCTACAAAGTGGCAATTTTAACATGTTATAATAAATTATCTATAAGGTATTTTGAGCTAGAACTTCACATATGTACTTATGGGCAGTGTTGGGTAAGTTACTCAAAAAAAGTAATTAATTACTAGTTACTAATTACATCTTCAATCATGTAATTAGATTACTTTACAAATTACTCTCTCCAAAAAGTATTTAATTACTTATTACTAATTACTTTCTTAATCCTATTTAGTACATGATACAAGGATAGGCTTGAAATGGCTCGAATAAATAATATATAAAAGTACATCAATTATTCTGGTCCCACTTTAGGGTCCAATTCTCTCTATTAACTAACTATTAACTACTTTTGCCTCAATATACTCCAACAACTAATACTAAAGAAGTTATTTTAAGTATTGGTAGAAATGGGGAGGGTTAAGGATGTAGAATAAGGTTTTGCAGAATCAGGCATTAATATGTGCTATTAAGTATTAATAAACAGCCAGCATCTCATTAATATTAATGCTAATAATCAACCAGTTTATAGTGAGAATTGTAAACTTAAACCATGTTAAATCCACTTTTGTATTATTGTATATATAATTGTTTCGAGTCCATACACAGTATTTAGTTACATCAGAAGTAACTGTAATTAGATTACAAGAAAAATAAGAGTAATCCCTTACTTTACTTTTTCAAAGGAAAAGTAATTTAATTACAGTAACTAATTACTTAGTAACTAGTTACACCCAACACTGCTTATGGGACACAACAGATTTATTTGACATCTTAAAGTCTTGTGAAATGTCCCCTTTTCTCAGTTTTCCACATATTTACATTCAGGATTTTTTGGGCGGGGTTAAAGCGGTGACTCGATGATGCACTGGAGCCACTGTGCATGGCTCCGCCCCTAACACAATCATGAGCATCAGGTAGTGGTATTTAAGGGGCTGTTTACACTTGGTATTAAGATGTGTTTTCATCGATCGGATCACAAGTGGACAAGAGAGACACATTACGATTACACCTGGTATTTAAATCCGTCTCTTTTGTCCACTTTCGACCGCTTCTGTCCTGAATACTGTCAGGGGGGTGGTCTGTGAGACAGTGGGCGAGTCTCTCTGCTGTCATTCAAACGCGAGCGGGAGTAATTATGAGTTTATATGGACGCAAACTAATATTATGTCGTAGTCCGCTGCCTGTTTAGCAAGTAAACACGCTGCACAGTGTTTTGTACGTTTATATGTTGGAGCTTTCTCTGAATTTTTAGCGCAATTGATGAAATAGGATCGCGCAACTTTCACGCTTTCAAAACGAAACTACGGAGATCAGCCGCTTTAGTTTTATCAGTGAAAGGCTAAAAATAGCGCTGTTCACCGTGTTCACGCCAGAAGTAAAAAAAAAGACTTAAAACTTGTGTTTAATACCTCAGATTAGATAAATGGGCGGAGAGAAGGCGGTCGCGTGTAGCTGTTCAAACACATTCAACCACATTGCGTTCCGCAACTCCAAAGCGATCCGATCGAAAGTGGTTTCGACTACCTCTGGATGTGGTTGAAAGTGGTCGAAAGTTGACGCGTTCAAAACGTTTTGAACACCGTTTACACATGGCGTTGTGACGTTTACACTTGTGATCCGATCGACGAAAACGCATGTTAATGCCAAGTGTAAACAGCCTCTAAAAGTTGAAAGAGACTGCAGCAAGTGGGCGTGGTTTCAGTGCCGAATACGTACATGCCCCCAGCGTTTGAGAGCAGAGAATCCTGCTTGTTATTCAGAGATTTTATTGAAGTTATTATCAATCACCCAATTTTCAGGATGTCTAAATGTTGACAGAATTTAATTTTTGGTGAACTATCACTTTAAAGGAACACACCCACATTTTGGGAATTTAGCTTATTCATTGTATCCCCCAGAGTTAGATAAGTCCATACATACCTTTCTCATCTCCGTGTGTGCTGCAACTCGGTCTGACGTAGCCCCCGCTAGCTTAGCTTAGCACAAAGAATGGAAGTGAATGGCTCCAGCTAGCATACTGCTCCCAAGTGACAAAATAACAAATATTTTCCTATTTATGTGTTGTGATTGGTATAGTAACACCATGTACAAATAACAAGGTCATATGAGACACAGCAATCTTTTAACAGTATACATACTGCAAACAAATCACTCCACCCAAGTAGCAGTGCTTCGTCCTCAGAGAATATAGTTCCCAGTATGTAAACGGTTAAAAGATGGCTGTGTCTCAGAAGACCATGTTATTTGTACACGTGATAAATACAAAATCATAACACATAAATAGGAACATTTTGGAGTTATTTTGTCACTTATTGGGAGCAGTATGCTAGCTGGAGCCATTCACTTCCAGTCTTTGTGCTAAGCTAGGCTAGCGGGGGCTGCGTCAGACCGAGTTGCAGCACACACGGAGATGAGAAAGGTATGTATGGACTTAACTAACTCTGGGGGATACGGCGAATAAGCTAAATTCCCAAAATGTGGGCGTGTTCCTTTAATAATGGTTTAAGTGGAGACAAAGAGCAAGATTATTAAACGCATCTCCCAAAATACTGTTGTCACACTTACTATCATGCATATCATGTGGGCATGTGTGTGCAGGTGTAAAACTAAATGCTTTATTGAATTCGTGTCACACTTACATGTTGGTCATAGTCAGATCATCCTGAAACAAACCACGCAGACCCACTCACTTTATGTAAACAAGCTGTCATGTAACACTTTGCCCTGTTTTTCCTGCTAACATTCCTGAGAGGTTTGTGTGCAAGCTTACTCAGTGGTTTGTTGTTTCCGCTGTACCTAACATGTTTGTTTTTTAGGTAGCAGTGTGTGTAACAGGTAAAAGCAAGACATGGGGCCCTATTTTAACGATCTGAAACGCAAGTGCGAAGCGCAACGCGCAAGTGAGTTTGTGGGCGGATCTTGGGCGCTGTTGCTATTTTCCCGGCGTGAGAAATAACTCTTGCGCCGGGCGCAAATCAATAAGGGGTTGGTCTGAAGTAGGTTCATTATTCATAGGTGTGGTTTGGGCGTAACGTCAAATAAACCAATCAGAACGCTAGCCAACATTCCCTTTAAACGCAAGGGCGCAAGTTCCATGGCGGGTTGCTATTATTATGACGGATTTACCAGGCGCACGCCAGGAGCGGTTCACAGCCGAGGAGACCAACGTCCTTGTACGGGGGAATCCCACGCTTGCCAGCATAAATCGGGCACGCCGTGTAACGGGAGGTGGATCTGCCTCAGGACTTGACGCCAGCAGAGGACATCGCTGTGTCCACCCTCACCGCTGAAAGGGTTTGGGGGCTTTGAAATCGGACCCAAGAAACGCAAGCAAGGTCCAACCCCAAAGTACTCTTACAAATCAAGTTCATATACATTAAGGTTTCTTATGAAAACATTTTAATTATTATTTACATAAAATAAACGTAATACAGCCACACAACAAAGTTATGAAAATATTTTAATCGTTATTTGCATGAGAATAAATAAAAACTATCACCACAATGCTCACCACTATGATTCCCCTTATCTCGTGTATTAATATTTTTAAGTGTAACAATTTATGATTTGCAAAAATAACTTGCATCTGTGTAGATTAGAAACGCAAAGTGTATGCGCGTTGTGCACCCTATACATTATGGTCAAGCATGCGCCCTTAAAATAGCATAATGAACAACACGCAACGCGCCACTGACTTTAAACTTTTTTTTTCTGGTCAGTGGCGCAATTGTTTTTTGAAACTGCAAAATAGCATCAGGGATGGTTTGCGCTGGAACACGCCTGTTTTTTTGCGCTGAACCACCCAGGGAGCGCAAGTTCATTCCCTAGTTTGCCGACGTGCTTCTGTGACGGGAAAAACCCGCTGTGCGCCGGGGCAAAATACGAATGATACATGCGTCACGGACAAAGTCAATTGCGCTGGGTGCAAGATAGAGCCCATGGTTGTGCTTGGATTGTTTCACATAGATACATTCAAATGACCCTCACTAGGGCAATAGCTAGTTACAGTTGATTTATTTGCTCTTTGATTGCTCATCATTTTCTTGAAGAGGATAGGAAACAGGAACAATGAGATAAAAGTGTCAACAGAACTAAACGAGTTGTTCAAATGCTCAGACAGTGTGGTCAGAGGATATGTGTGCGAGTTTCATGTTGGCTCATGGAATTTCCAGTTCTTGATTCGCCAAAAATTGTAACAGAAACATTAAAAACAAAATTGGATGTTAAACACACAGCAATATTTAAACACATATATTCACATAACATTTATCTATTACATCATTAGTATGTATAGACCGTTTCAGCAGTAACAATATAAACAAGCAGCTGTCGCGGTCCGCACGTAACTTCCGGTAAACTCCGCTAATAATAAATAACAACAAATTCTTTAAACATAGTTTATTTATATAACAAGCAAACAAAACAACACACAGATTACCTAGGAAACCAAAACATTTGTTATTTTCGACGAGGCATTCGTTCAAGAGATCAGTTTAGTAACTAGTCAGACCATTAAAAAAACAAAACCGGAAGTAAGGTTCGGATCCAGACGTGTATCACGTGCGTCCGATGAAACCATCTATACTTTAAAGCTATCTTGCTTCCAGAATTATTTTTCAATTTTTCCTTCATGGGTATATATAGACACTATTTTAAAAAGTAAAAAAAATGTCTTGTGAGTGGGGCAGATGTCTGTGTTTGCATCCTAAGTTATTTATGTGTTTTTAACTCCTCTTCTTCTCATTCTACTTTTTATTTTTCTCAAATTTTGTACACAAGCAAGTGTAATTCAGTAAGATTGGAGTTTGGCTCTAGGGCACCTTTTATCTTTTTTGGTATTTATAAGGTATAATATTTTTAAGGTATATTTAAGAGCATTTTCTTTTTGAGATATGTTCTTGCTATTAATGTGGTTTTAGTCAACTGTATTTAGATTCCTCTTATTTAATGTTTTCTTTATGACCAAGTTACAGTAAAACATGTTAAACATGAATCAACTTGATTGCATTAGTTAACTTTACACCAATGAAAGTCAATTTAAAGTATCAGGTTAGATACAAATAGCACTGTAAGTTATTAAGAATGCCAGTGCAGTTTACGTGTTTGCTCACTATTCCATCCCATCATCCATAAATAATTTCCCAGAATTTCCCCCACGTATGGAGTTTGTTTTATGAGTATGTTCCCAAAAATAGAAATAAAAGTAAACTCTCCTGTTTGTTTGGTGTCATCACAGACTCACAAAATAGGTCTGGGTTAAGGGTAGGGAGACCACTTAACATTTTGGGGGCAGCAACACTGTTTGTGTTTTTAGTATGTATTTTAGTAATGAATTAGCTCATTTTGCTTGCAAACAAAATAAAATAAACAAGAGACTTGTGTCTCAAATAAAGCTAGCTCACCAGCTATCCAACCACAAACTAGTTTAAGTTTTATAAGCATCATGTAGACATAAAATGCTTAGCATAAGCCAAAAATGCTTTTTCCAAAAACCACATTTTCACCTACTAATTACTGATTAGTTAACTAGATGTGTAGCAACACTCAACCAATATCCAACTTTTACAGTTGTCTACATTTAAAAAAAAAAACGTTTTCTAATGTTAGTTAAGTTTGTGTCATTTTTATATCATCTCGGCATCTGCTTGTCTTCTTCACATGTGAGTTTAACAGTGTGTTGACACTGAAATGTCTTTCATTTTTCTTTTTTTAAAGGTTTCATACTTAATCCAGGCTCAAGGGAGAGAGCATGTTGTTATCCTGGAGAGAAATGAGTAAGTATTTCTCTCTCTTACTTATTTTTTCACTATCAGAAAAAGTCAAACATGGTCCCTAGCTGTCACAGACAACTAACTGAGTTAGTCACATTAATGAAATTGAAATTAAAGGGACATTCCACTATTTTTTTGAAAATATTCAAATTTTCCAGCTCCCCTAGAGTTAAACATTTGTTTCTTACAGTTTTGGAATCCATTTAGCTGATTTCCGGGTCTGGCGCTAGCACTTTTAGCATAGCTTAGCACAATCCATTGAATCTGATTAGACCATTAGCATCGCGCTTAAAAATAACCAAAGAGTTTCGATATTTTTCCTATTTAAAACTTGACTCTTCTGTAGTTACATTGTGTACTAAGACCGACAGAAAATTTAAAGTTGTGATTTTCTAGGCAGATATGGCTAGGAACTATACTCTCAAACTGGCGAAATAATCAAGGACTTTGCTTCTGCAACATGGCTGCAGAAGGCACAATGATATTACGCACTGCCAACAATAGTCCCCTTGGTTACTTTCAATAGCAGGGGACTATTTTTGGGCACTGCGTTATTGCATTGCGCCTACTGTAGCCATGTTACAGCAGCAAAGTCCTTGACTATTACGACATAATGAGAGTATAGTCCTAACCATGAAAATCGCAACTTGAATGGATTCCAAAACGGTAAAAATCAAAAGTTTAACTCTAGGGATGCTGGAAAATGACTATATTTTCAAAAATAAGTGCAATGTCCCTTTAAAGTGAAAATGTGACATGTTTTTCCAAGTATGCAACGCACCTTGGAAAACCTCTGCATTTAACCCATCCCAGTGAGTAGTGAACACACACCCGGAGCAGTGGGCAGCTATCCCTTTAGCACCCGGGGAGCAATTGGGATTAAGTGGCCCTGCTCAAGGGCACTACAGTCACAACCTGCTGGTTATAAGCCTGACCCTCTAACCACGAGGCTACAACTGAATATTGAGATACTTAAGTTGTAAAGTCGGTTTATTCTCAAAAGCTGAACAGTTTGTTGTTTTTCTGAAAGGCTGGAGTTGGGAGACATTTTGGACATGTGCCTTTAAAGAGTAAAACTATGTTCCTCTGACTTGCTTTGCTTGTAAACGCTTCAGTTTTCTCATTAAGTAAGGCAAGTTTCTTGATAGAAAAGGAAAACAATGCTTTAGGTGCTTTTGAGTTTGAGTTTTACACTAAGCGGCTAATGCGTTGTGTCGAATATATTTGTACTATCACAAATGTTAATGATAGGCATAGGTTTCTTTTAAGTTGTGACAAAAAGTCCCAGAATAAAATGATCCTCTTTCTTAAATCCATACCACTGAGTCACTGACCAATGAGAGCCTGTCTGATTAAATCTCTTTGGTCAGCCTTTTTTAAACCTTAGCTTAAAAAGAGGAATATTAAAGAGGATGTTCTGCAGGTCATTAACAGAACATGAAACAATTCATAATGTCAAATTTGGTGGCCCATAAAGTCAGGCTGGGCTTTGTTTCATCCATCAGGATTAGATTGGATTGTGAAAAGTAGTTGTGCAACCGTCATTACGTCAACACACAAAATTAGTTTCAAAGGCAGGCAAGGTTATTACATTCTTGCTGTAGAAAGATACATTTTGGCACGCATCCTTTTCATGTTGCTGTAATTTGATATTTCAAATGATTTCTTCATTCAACAGTGAGCTCCTTAAAATCCTTTAATTTAGGTCAGAACAGAACTTAGCTCTTCAAAACTGAAACAAAACGTCAGAATGATGTAATTGTCAGTCAGTCTTGGCAAAGTCCTGTTATGGAGAGGGAAAGAAGCTGAACATTAGTTTGTGTTAGTCGAGTTTCTCAACTGTATGTGTGGCTGCAGACGTGAGCTCTAACTCCCAACAGCTGCTTTACAGCAAAAACAACACCGCCTACCCGGCATAGGATTAATAACTCAGCTCTGTACACACACACACAGATATTACAAAGGGGATCTGTTGGTTACAGTAATACTCTGGCAAACATGACCCATAACTGAACCGCTGGCTCAGAAGCATGTGCATACTACATATAAGAATCCCTCCCATATTGTGTTTGGTAACGGTCAGGTCTTAACCTGTTCTGTACTTTTTTGTTTTCCCTCTTATCTGCTCTCATTTGTTTTTTCTGAACACTAAAGAAACCAAACCAAATTTCTTTTGAAATCTGATTTTAAATAGTTTTATTTTTTATGTAATTTGGGATGTAACTCAAAAGTAGCATTATATAAAGTTGTCAGGAGATGTACAATACATAATTTTTTACTTTTTTTTGCTCAATATTTTTTTATAAACAAAAGCAAACTATATGTGATGATACAGTTAATGCATTAGTGATGCACGGATTGTGGTTATGTCAGCAGACACTGTGTATATGGGTCAGGCCAGATAATAAGAAATAAGAAAATAACATTCTGATTATTTGTGAATGGGTTGTGGATGGATGCCATAAACATTTAATGATAAAAATATCATCTACATTATCTAAAATGTGAACGTGTTCAAAAGTTCTAGTGCTGGGCGTTTTGATACAGCGGTTAAAGGGCATATATGCTCTTTTTACAAGATTTAGGTGATTTTAAGTTTATGTGTGTTTAGAATGAGTCTGTGAAGTTTCTGCTCAAAATACCCCACAGATCACTTGTTATAGCATGTCCAAAAATGCCCCATTTGGGTGGGAGCAAAAAAGTGCTGCTTTAATGTCTGTACCTTTTAAATGCAAATAAGCTACTGCTCCTCACTGCCTTACCAACAGACATTAAGTGCTTTTGGTTAAATATAGATCTGATTCAATTCAATGTGAGATAATAGTATCTATAGCTGGATTAGCGCTACAACATGCTCACAAACACATTTAGAAAAGCTTTTGGGTAAAATTAACCACTCAGTATGTGCCTGTGGGTGGGGCTTCATCGTTGTGATGTCACATTAACAAGAGAATCAAAACAGCATATCTAATGAGACTGCTTTGGTTTAATGGGGATAAAAAAACGAGAGTGGGGTTTTTTTCATTGTAGGGTTGTTGTTCACTAAACCCGTCACCTTAATTAATTCAACAACTTATTGCACAATTAATAAACATGACCTCTATGTTTTTTTATGTATTTGTTTATGTGTGTGTGTGTGTGTGTGTTTGCATAAAAATGAATGCCATTTAACATTTTAGCCGATCACGCTGCCTCTGTCATTTTTGTCAATTGTCTGTCTCTGAGTGACAGCTCAGGGTCCAAACATGTTCGCTCACGCACGCACACAGAGAGAGCGGACAGTGACAGGCGAAGAGAAAGCATTACTCAAGCTATAATTTCCTGTTTTTCTGATGAATTCTTACAGTTTGAAAGAAAAATTCAACAGAAATTGGTTTCAAAGCCACAACTTTGACGTGAGGAGAGGAAATTAAAGTAAGCGAGCCGGCAATTGTCGACTTTGTTCAGAAACAGTGGCAACGAAAAGAGCAATTCAAATAAAAAGTCATCAGAAACATAACCATAACACCCAGTTATCTGAGGTGTTTTACAGTAGCTATTATATATTATGTGACTGCGCGTATTGGTGCATACTCACAGATGCTATCAGAGTAACACTAGACTAAAGCAATAACTGCGTGCATCCGCTGAACAACTGCTATTAGCTGTTTTTAATTCAAATGCAGCTCAACCACTGACTGGAACCATCATTTTTTATAATAATTATTTGTTTTAATTATTTAGAATTTTTGAAGAGTTTGGTTCCAAAACGCAATAAATCCATTTTGACTCATTTCGGTAAAAATGTGTTTCTATACCAACAAAGTGACAAGATGAAAACCACTATTTTCTGTTACAAACTTTCCCATAGCATCTTTAGGTTATAATGACATTAAAAATTCTAATCCATAATTTGATTTTGAAAGATTTATTATAAAAACGTAGTATTTTTTTCACGGATACGTGTTTTTTTTCAAAATGCTTTAAATCTATTGAATCTAAATGTGCATTCATCTTTGCCATGTTATATTCCTTCACTGTAAAAAAATCCGTAGAAATTACAATGTTATTGCAGCTGGGTTGCCGGTAATTTACCGTAGATTTAAATATATGTTATTTACTGGCAAGAGTTAGTTCAAAGTTAAATAAATTTGAAATATTAACAAGTCTTTATCTTTACAGAATAAAACTATACAATAACAGCCTCATGCAAAGAATTCTGGGAACCAGAAATCATCATCAACCTTTTTCTGTTTTTTGCTTCAGATTTTGTTTCCCAGAATGTTTTGCTTGATAGTGTTTTTTTAGTTTTACTCTGTAAAGACAAAGACTTGTAAATGTTAAATGTTCATTCAACTTTGAACAAAATGTTGCCAGTAAATAACATAAATTTAAATCTACGGTAAATTACCGGAAACCCAGCTGCAATTTCTACGGATTGTTTTTACAGTGTTTAGTTGACTAGTGGTATACACTGATTAAACACTAATGGCATTAATCAAACCACTTACTTTGTCATATTAAGAACACTGCCATTGCTGCTGTTATACTTGGGATGTTGTTGCTGAACTTTTTTTTTACAGCAATCAGCTGTAAAATGTTTTGGTCCTGCTCGATTTTCTGTGGCTTGCGTAAAATAATGGAAAGTTTTTCATAAGATCCCCTTGGGTCAATGTCAGAGAATGACATTCTGTATGGAGAACAAGTAACATCCGGCATTTTTCCGTCTCCCGAGTGCCTCTTGAGTAAATTATTAGTTATATGTTGAAGGCTTACGTTTTTTTTCCTGTCAGAAAACCACCACAGGTTTATCAATGCCATCAAAGTATTATTTTGTTTTTGTTTGTTGATCACGAAGTACAAGATGAGGAAAACTAGGATTCCGTCTGTATTTCAACACACGCCGCCATTGTTTACAATGCATGGAATGGTGCGCTGTGATTTGTTGAGCGGATTTATTGTGTTCTGCAGAAAAAGGAGGACTGGCGTTTATTGCGTTTTGTGAAAAAAGGAAGAAAAGATAACAGAATAACACAGCGGATATTGTATTTTGCGTAAAATTAAGAATTTACTTTTAACCTGATACAATACTGATTTTGACAATAACTCGTTTAAAAGAAGGCATTTATTATTATGCTATTTTGTTGTTGTTATAAAATGGTCTTATAATGACTATAAAGATACCAATTATTGACAATATTTCTGGGGCAATTAATTAACTTATGAAATCTAGCTATCATGTGCCCTATTTGTGCCCTTTAACGAGTCTGAAGTATGTATGTGACATCCACAATAACTTTTACTTTAAATAAATGTTCATTTAAAAGCAGCTTACTGTGCACTGTGAATCACAATAAATGTGTCATTTGGGTGGAGATCGGGTGCAGATATCTAAATCAAAGGAAATCAAAGGATCGGACGGATGATTCATTTTTAATAGCGAATCTAACAGTTATGTTAGATCTGATCTGTGCATCTCTAAACTGCATGAATGCCTAACATGCCTTATGTTCTCTCATGCACCTCATAAGGCAAAATTCCAGCTTTCTCTCTTTCCACACTAGCAGCCACTCTCAGATGTTGTAGGAAAAACATCTCTTGGTATTATACTGACTCTTACATCATTTCTATGGAACTCAGCACTTCCTTACTGCTGTATTTCCTCCTCATGACTATAGGTCACTAGTTCACATCACTTCCTAAAACTTACTTTCATGTTTTTTATATACTTGGCACAGATTTTTGGCTGCTTGGCTGTCACATGTATGTCTTTGATAATATTTGTTACGACCATATGATAAAGGCAGAAAATATGACGTAATAAAAGAAACTCAAACCTCGTAATAAAAGGTGTTCATAATGATTTATAATAGAATTACATTGCTAATTCAGAAGAACATAAACGTACAATGCCAGATATCATTTGAATAACGCATTGAATGGCTTCATATTAAATCCCCTTATCAATGAAAGTTTACATGGTGTATGTGATTTTGTTTTTTCAGATTGCTTCTCCCTGATGATTTCACTGTGTACTCCTATGCAAAAGATGGATCTCTGGTCACAGAGAGACCAAACACAACAGTAAGCTACTCATCTTTATTTATTTGGGACTTTTGAGAATGTCACATACAGCTGTTTGATTTTTTTTTTCACTATCTGACCCTGATCCTTTTATTTATTTATTTATTTATTTATTTATTATTTTTATTTATGTGATTTTAGTGCAGCATATATAAATGTACCCAAACCAATTCCCTCTTTTAGACCTAAAGCGTTCAGTTAAGCCACTGCTATTACTGCTACTCTTGTACACCTGACAGTCAGGTATACATTATTGAAACCTGAGCATTACTCGCCGCGTTAACAACAGCTTTTCAGTGCACAGGTGAAGTAAGAACAGCTGTCTTGTATCATGCGGAGTTGCCTGCTGTTGTTGTTGTTGCTGTTATTTCCTCAAGGTCCAGCCAAACACAGTGCAATGAGCGCATGATGCCAAGAGCAAAGGAGCACTTCTGGGAAGAGCAGCATTACTCAGACTAACTGGAAATGCAGTTTAACAGTTTTGTGCAAACACACACAAAGGAATATAAGGAATAATTAAAAATGGATTTACTGAAATGAGAACAGATAGTGTAGGAGTGATGAATAAAGGACAGAGTAGTTTATCTTGTATGTTAGCATGGAGAGAGATGAGTGAATTTTTTTTTTTGAAAGACTGGTTGGCCTTGATGTGAATGATGTGTTCACAAGTGTTTTTTTCATGCTGTTGACATTTTTAATCTTATCGTTTTCTCAGTAAGATGGTGTGATAACAGCCCATCCTGTAGTCTGGCCTTGTTTTGGCGAAGTTGCCCTACCAGGATCTTCCTGTACTTGATCATAGGAATGGGAGAATGAATAAGCATGACTCAGTTTGGACTCAATCCCAGGTCTCTCCTGAGCATGAAAGTTTAGTTTAGTTTAGTTCAGTTTTTAACACGTAAACGAGGGTCCGCATACAGTACGCATGACACAAATTCAGCGCCACTTTCCTCCATCCATGATCATCGGAAACAACTAAATCATTGCAATACTCTTCTAAAATTAGCCCAATTTATTTTAAATCCATTGTACACTTCATGGGTCTTTCTGCAGACTGCACACCATTGTACACAATGAGGAAAACAGCAGCAAGACAAATTTTTGTTTAATTTCGCTAAAGAGTCATAATGCTTGAAGTTTATTTATAGATGCCCTTTCTTGTAAATGTAAGTGATTAATGCTGTTCCCTAGCATCTATTTTCAGAACTTGTTCATGTTGCACGCTGGAAAAATTAAGCTGAGTTTCGTATCTGATCTAAATTTGCTTTCAAAATTTAATACAGTTCAGTCCAGTGTTATTTTGTTTAAGATGTGTGCATTTATTCAGACTTAATTTAGGCGCGGTTTCCCAAACAGGGTTTAGATTAAGCCAGGATTAGACCTTGGCTATTTAAGGACATTTAAAGGAATAGTCTACTCATTTTCAATATTAAAATATGTTATTACCTTAACTAAGAAGAGTTGATACATCCCTCTATCATCTGTGTGCGTGCACGTAAGCGCTGGAGCGCGCTGCGACACTTCGATAGCATTTAGCTTAGCCCCATTCATTCAATGGTACCACTCAGAGATAAAGTTAGAAGTGACCAAACACATCAACGTTTTTCCTATTTAAGACGAGTAGTTATACGACCAAGTTTGGTGGTACAAAATAAAACGTAGCGCTTTTCTAAGCGGATTTGGTACCACCAAACTTGCTCGTATAACTACTCGTCTTAAATAGGAAAAACGTTGATGTGTTTGGTCACTTCTAACTTTATCTCTGAGTGATACAATTGAATGAATGGGGCTAAGCTAAATGCTATCGAAGTGTCGCAGCGCGCCCCAGCGCTTACATGCACGCACACAGATGATAGAGGGATGATTCAACAGTTCTTAGTTAAGGTAATAACATATTTTAATATTGAAAATGAGTAGACTATTCCTTTAAGGAGTTTTTACAAACATACCTTACAAAAAACATTACTGATGCGCATCTAAACTAAGACAAAAAAATGTAACTGATATAATTTAAGATATAAAGAGTTTGGTTCCAAAACCAGATTTTAAAAAAAATCTTTGTTTTTTTTTATTTTCAGTCATTATCAATTAAACTGCAGTCTGTTTTATTGTGCTACGTTTTTATTTATGAAGGCTTAAATCAAAACAAACACAATAAAAACATGATAACTTAGTGTCTGTTTACACCTGGTATAAAGATGAGTTTTCGTTGATTGGTTCAAAAGTGGAGAACAGATTTTTGAGCTCGTCCACTTTTGACCACATTCGGAGGTAGTTGAAAACACTTTCGCTCGGATTGCTTCTTTTGGTGTAAATGTGGTCGATAGTGTTCGAGCAGCCACACGTGACCGCCTAATCTCCGCCTATTTATACAAACACACAGTGTACAGCGCTATCTTTAGGCTTTTATTGATAAAACTAAAGCAGCTGCTCTCTGCGTCTTTCATTAGGACCCCCTTGAAAAAGAGATGGATCATCTCAAGGGGCTATCCTTAAATAAATAAATAAATAAATTAGTTTCATTTTTTGCGAGCATGTGAAAGTTGCTCGTTCTTATTTCATTAATTGCGCTAAAATATCAGAGAGAATATGTAACAACAACATATTAGTTTGCGTCAATTTAAATCTATAATTTCTACCGCTCGCTTTTAAAGGAAAGCAGAGGGACCGTAGACCATCCCCTCAGTAATCAAGACTGAAGCGGTCAAAAATGGACAGGAGAGACGGATTTAAATACCAGGTGTAAACTAGTCTCTCTCGTCCACTTGTGATCCGAGCGACGTAAACACAGCTTAATACCAAGTGTAAGCAGCTTCTTAGTCACATAAAGTGACTCTTTGTATTTCATTCTGCTTTAAAGTGAGTAAGAGTTTATATAAAAATTGCCATTTGAGGAAAAATAAATCTTTGCTTACACATATAACCTGTTTTAGTGTTAACCTAAAACCCTTTTTATGGAGACCTTTAAAGTAATTAGAAAGTGCTGAGGTTAGACTGTAGTGATGTGGAAATCTGATGACACAGTTCCTTGTAAATGAACAGAAAGAAGTGATTATTGCCTCATAATGCATTTTATACTCCGTTCATACTCTCAGTACTCATATGCATGTTTTTTAAAACTAAAAAGGTTTAAGGCAATCAGATTCCTCAATGGTTTGAGTGGATTTAACTTTCTAGGTTTTATTCTTCAGTCATAGTAGTCGACTTCATCTGCTTCTCATTCTAACAAGTACTCATCTTGATGTAGGATACTGGACTGTTAGTCACATCTGCTTTTTTAGAGACTGATACTCTGTTGATTAGAAAAATGGGTACATTTTAAACCATTCACACTGGGGATACAAAGAGTTCAGATGAGTCTGGAGTTCAGGAAGATCCCATAAGAAACATCCGCTTAAAACGCAGCGGCTGGGAAGCAGCACGTCTTGCCAACCCACACAGACGGAAGTCCTTTATAATCTCCCATGGGATATTTACAGCATGTCTGGGTTTTTATGATTGTCATCACACAAGCCTAAATTCTAGATCAGTGTGACGTGTTTCTGTACAGTAAGAAAGTGTGCTTTAAAAAAAAAAAAAACTTATCAGAGGCAGCATTCCAAGGTATGAACGCATCAAGGCACGTCTGAATCCAATGATAGGTTTACTTTTTGTCTCCTGAGATCATTGCCTTTCCCGGGAAATGTGATTGGTTGTGCCTGAAATTTGAAAAAATAAAATTGTGTTATTGTTGAACTTTTATCAGATTTATTGATTTTGGAATAACAGAGTTCTGCATTCTCTAATAATGTTATTCCCAGAGAATGGGAACCACGCCTCACAGATGGTCTGTTTGGATAAGGGGTTATGCAGTGCGACTGTCCCAGAGAATTGTGATACTAACTACATTTCTAGGAGCTGATGGTTACATTGAGCATTTCTGTTATTCCAGGAATCCTAAAACAATGATTCAATAGTGCAGCTGAATGACTGACTCATCCTGTCTGCTAACCGCTTGTTTTCCTCTGCCACACACGGCACAACCAACTGTTCCATGCCGACTCAAATAGTTATTTATATGCATGGAAATGTGGTTTATATTTTGGAAAAATGGTCATTCATGAAGGAAGAAGTGATGTAAATGGACAGAGTGAAATATAAAACTGACACACATTTGAGTGCGTAAAGTCCCTTTAAATCCTTTATAAATCAGCTTGGCACAGTATTAATAGAGGCCCTTAGTAGAGGAGGATGTCTAACCTACAGTTCACATGATTATATAATCTGATCAGTCCCAGGTGAGACACGTGCAGCTGTTTCTTCACATTTTCTTGTTTAACATATTTATTATTGTTACTCAATCTCTCCAGTAGCGCCTCACTGCAGAACACGACATCCAGGGGGCGGGGTTGGATTTAGATCCAGGGGCGGAGCTGGATCCCGATCCAGAGATCCAATTTGTCGGCAGTTTTACCACAAGACACGTCATACACGTGTTGCTGCGTTACCATTTCCGCATTAAGTCGTAACTAAATTAAGTTATTATTTTGAAATAAAAAATAACTTTACTTATGACTACAATAAAAGTAGTGCCTTTAGGGTGAAATGTAAGTTTTTTGCTATATTGTTTTGGAGTAAAACATTTCGGGTAAGCCTACTACGAGTAATCTTACCACATGCAGTTTAAGACGTATTAATGGATACAGTATAAATATGCATAATTATTAAAAAATATAGGCTATGGCATGTTATTTAGAAATTGAATAAATTGAATGTTTATCTTGTATGGACTTTGATCTTGTTTTAACGCGTCTTTGCTTACAGCCATTAGGAAACAGGTTTCCCTCGTAGATGGTTTACTTTTTAAAAATTTGCTAATAAAATATATCAAATCAATTTGTTTTTATATTTACTCGTATAGGAATAGCTGTGTAATAAGTGGGATAATGTACAAATAAATCCCTTCAGTGATATCAAACTGTCGGGAACGTGTCCTTATCCCCTTACACCTAACCGTGATACTTTCTAAATTATGAATCTTTCTTAACTATATTATTAATCAAACGTACATTTAAATTGATACGAGCAAACGTTGGCGACCACAGGTTGCAACTAATTGCGGGCTGCAACAACGCAAATATACTGGTTCATTTGGCGGAACAAAGTACGGTATATAAAGTGGGAGGAGTTGGATCTAGATCCAACCCCGCCCCCTGGATGTTGTGTTCCGCAGTGAGGACCATCTCAATCTCTCAGCTGCTTCATAGTAAAAGTTGTCAGATTATTATTTTAAAGAAATAGTTGACCAAAATATGAAAATTGTTTTTATATGGGGCTCAACTGGGTGACGTTCAAAAAAGCACAAACATCTATTATTGAAGTAATTCAAATGATACCACTGGGTTACCACATTCATAAGGTAAACAAATAATATATTCAACATATTTAGCTATTGAAATATCAAATATCCATAAATACATATTTGTTATGTTCAAAATAAATTCAAATAGGCTATATATCAATGCATATCAATAAAGTAAAATATTATTGGTTGTTGTGTGTCCTAAGAAATATGCCAACAAATGCAAACAAACGCTGACATTTTCATGCAGTGTGGCTGTGTTTTAGGGTTTTAAAAATGTAACGTTTTGATGACGTGTGTTAAAGTGCTGGCCTGGCACACTTAATACAGCAATACGTAATACATATTTCCTGTCATTGTCAGTATTTACCAGATCATTGTGAATCAACCTTATGAAAACTAGTCACAAGACACATGAGAACAAGTTTTTAAACATGCTGCCATATTTGAAAGTAACTTGCTGATCTGTATATTTACGATAAAAAAATATTTGTGTGTTCAGTGGAAGAAGGCAAATCATGAACACATCTATGACGGAGAGTAAATTATGAGTAAATGTTCATGTTGTTGAATGAACTGTTTCTTTAAGAGCAGTCCTTGAACTGAATTTAGGTTTTAAATGTTTAAATGGCTCTCAAGTTCCATTATGTTTTTGATGTAATGTCTCATATCTGAAATATCTTGTCATCAGGGTCACTGTCATTACCGTGGTTACATAGAGGATGTGGAGGGCTCTTCTGCAGCACTCAGCCTGTGTTCTGGATTAAGGTAAAATGCGACTTTACTACATCACCAAACAGATGCTTTGAACTGATAGGGTGCCTCAATTGTGTATAAGGGGCTGACTGCTAAATAGACCAGTTCTGTTTAATGATATCAGTAATAAACTGGAATTCTTTACTTTTTCCCGTTGCAGCTGTGGTTTAGCTTAAATGTCCTTAAAGAGCCCTTATAACGTTGTTTAAAATAATGTTATGTCGTCGTAATGCAATGTTTTTGCGTGGTTTATGGTTTAAAAATAATCTCTTTAAATAATGTAAAAAAAATTAAAATATATAATTCAATTCACCCCTAGGGGCACAGAATGAAAGTGCAATCTGTTTGTTTGTGCTGCTAGATTGGGCCAGAGATAATAACATCAGCTTAACTAATGACATGAGTTTGAGATGAGTTATTTGCTGGGTGTGCACATGTTAATTCCACTTTTTTTTTTAAATATGCTCATTTTCCAGCTCCCCTACAGTTAAAAATTTGATTCTTACCGTTTTAGAATCCATTAAGCTGATCTCCGAGTCTGGCGCTACCACTTTTAGCATAGCTTAGCACGTTCCATTAAATGTGATTAGACCTTTAGCATCGCGCTAAAAATAACCAATGAGTTTCAATATTTTGCCTATTTAAAACTTGATTCTTCTGTAGTTACATCGTGTACTAAGACCTACGGAAAATTAAAAGGCAGATATGGCTAGGACCTTTACTCTCATTCTGGTGTATTAATCAATTAATTTGCTGCCGTAACATGGCTGCAGGAGGCACAATGATATTGCGCAGTGCCCGAAAATAGTCCCATGCTATTGAAAGTTACTAAGGGGACTATTTTCGGCTGCTGCGTAATATCATTGCGCCTCCTGCAGCCATGTTACGGCAGCAAAGTCATTGATTTTTACGCCAGAATGAGAGTATAGTTCCTAGCCATATCTGCCTAGAAAATCACAACTTTTAATTTTCCGTCAGTCTTAGTACACGTTGAACTACAGAAGATTCAAGTAAACTCTTTGGTTATTTTTTAGCGCGATGCTAATGGACTAATCAGATTCAGTGGATCGTGCTAAGCTATGCTAAAAGTGCTAGCGCCAGACCCGGAGATCAGCAGAATGGATTCCAAAACAGTAAAAATCAAATGTTTAACTCTAGGGGAGCCGGAAAATTAGCACATTTTCAAAAAAGTGGAATGTCTCTTAACATTTGCACACCCAGCAAATAACCCATCACAAACTCATGCCATTAGTTAAGCTGATGTTATTATCTCTGGCCCAATCTAGCAGCACCAACAAAAATATTGCAATTTCATTCAGTGTCCCTTTAAGAATCCTAAGAGATTCCTATGATCCTAGGACAAAAAATGTAATCTTCGATTGCTAGTCTGACATGTTTGCCAACAGTTGATTTAAAAGCCCCTGCACTAAGGTTTTCCACCTACAGTATAAAATTCTGCCATTGTCAGAGGTTTTGGCTGCCTTTCTACTGAAGACTAAATGGATGGTGGAAGAAATTGCTTAAACTAATAATGCTTTTGCTTTTCATAGTCTAATCCAATTTAATTATAAACTGGATAAGGGAAAGTGACCAGATTTGTCAAGAAAATTGGCCCATACTCGAAATACGCATCTGCATTTAACCCATCCCAGTGAGTTGTGAACACATGCACTGCAGGGAGCAACTGGGCACCTGCCTTGCTCAAGGGCACCTCAGTCTCAACCTGCCAGCCATGAGACTTGAACCAGCGACCTTGGGGTTACAAGCCCGACTCTTTAACCATTAGGACACAACTGCCCGCTGTATTCTTAAACCAGTCATTTCTTAAATTCTCGTTATCTAATCAAATCTAAAGTATTCACCTGAAGTAATTCCTGACAGATTCCTGACTTAAGTTTGTAGACACTGCTTGCTAAAGTGCATTTTCCTTATCTTAGGGGTATAATCCACACAGAGGATGAAAGTTTCGGCATTGAACCACTGGAAGGTTCGTCCAGTGATGAACACTTGGTGTATCGATTGGAGGATGTAAAAACAGAACCTCTTACCTGTGGAACACCTCATTTTAATAACCATGACGATGAAGGAACGTCAAGGCAACATATGGATAGTCATGTCCATAATATCACATTTAGTCAAGCTGGCAGCCATCTATTTAGGGTGAGTTAACTATGTGTGATGAACTAATCCTTTAAATCTGAGCGGGTCAGCCATGTTTATAAGATGTCTACTTTTGAGATTAGAGCATCAAAGTTTACATTTAGTTATTGATTTCACATTGATTTCTATCTTTGATATGGCCTTACTCTATATATAGACTTGTCTCTGATAATAAATATGTCTGAGGGCCTCTGGAGCCCCAAACTAAAACAAAACTATATGTTTTGGTCCATCTCTCCAAACAGAAAAAAAGGGACGTGCTGCATCAGACTCACTATGTGGAGCTGTTTCTTGTGGTGGATAATGATAGAGTAAGTCCTCATCCCACTGAAATTTCACATCCCATTTCACCATTTAGCCTCACATTTATTAGCAGATATGAATCATTTGTGATTGTCTGGTACATGTGCTGTACACAATAAAATGTCAGCCAGTAGCACTCGGCAGACGTGTGGGTTGAAAACGTGTGATCGCATTGCATTTGTCAGTCTCTCTCTCTCTCACCTTATAACTCTTTGTTTCTTTTTACAGTTTAACTACAAAAAGGGAGATCAGACGGCGGTGCGAGAGGAAATGGTTCAGATCGCAAACTACGTTGATAGCGTAAGCTTACATTTGGGTTTTGAGACCTGTTATATGGCTAAATAGCGATTATTAATAGGTTACCCTTGTCGTTCTCGTTCTTGATCTTCCGCTCCATCTTTCTTTTAGATGTACGTGCCTTTAAATATTCGTATTGTGTTGGTGGGTCTGGAGATCTGGTCTATGCAGAACCTCATCAGTACAGATGGCAGTGCTGGAGAAGTGCTGGGTCGCTTTACTCAATGGAGGGAGAGAGAGCTCATCCAACGCCGTCGCCATGATAGTGCTCAGCTCATATTGTAAGTACTTTACTTTTAATAAAGCAATATCACATAAGCGAATGCCTTTTGACCCAGTGCTCTTGAGTTTAACTGGATGTAGGTTCGAATTCAGTCTATCTTCATGTCAGCGTCCACTGGTTGTTTGTATATTAAGCAGGGAAATATTTAGCATTTATATTTATGCATTTGGCAGACCCTTTTATCCAAAGCAACTTAACACTGCATTACAATGTATACATTTCTGTTTATTTTCTACCTGGGGATCCAACCAAGCACTAGCCCTGAAAAGTGAAGCCAAAACGTCTCGATCGCCCCCAGTGACTGGTCCTAGTATAGGTCATAAACCCCGCCTCCCCATGTTATTCAATGGGAGACCAACTAAACAATTTAATTACACTTCAATTACCTTTTAATGTAGTTTTATCACGCTGATGTAAATTCAAGTGTTTTTTTTTAATAAATTTGTTTTTAGTTAGTTATTTAATGCTAAAAATGGTGGTGTCACGTCATGATTGACAGCTGTCATATGTGCATACTGCGAGGGCGGGGCCTTGATTTCACAGCTTCACTTCCGGCTCACTACTGCGCAGGACTAGTCCCGAAATCGCTACTGTGCAGACTCAAGACCCAAGATTTCAGCGTCGTATCGGGACACTGTCGGTTTCACTTTTCACCAGTGGAAGAGAGCGAACGGGCGTCATCCATCTTTGTTTACAGTCTATGGATCCAATGACATTGGCCCTGTTAATGCAAAGTTCTGCTATATGACCCACTGTAGAGGATCAATAAATTGTGTCCGCTGTAAATTGGTTGCATTTATTATTCATATTGATAATGATGTTCAGCTATGAATTCCGAATTAAAAGTCTAGTTATCGCTTTGTCTTTCTCTCTCCAGAAAAAAAGGATTTGGTGGAACAGCAGGCATGGCTTTCGTCGGGACAGCTTGTTCCAGAAGTCATAGTGGTGGAATTAATTCGGTATGAAAGACTGATCCTCTCCTCATATGTTACAGATACTCATGCAACATGCTCTTAGTCTGTGTATGATCTTTGTGTGCGTATGTGTTCTTCCTTCAGTTCCCCAATGATAATGTGAGGTCATTCGCCTCCATTGTGGCTCACGAGCTCGGTCACAATCTTGGGATGAACCATGATGATGGCCGAAACTGTAAATGTGATGTCAAACACTGCATCATGAACTCAGGGGCAACGTAAGTGTTTGTGTATTTATTTGTATGTATTATAACTAGGGATGCACCAATATCAAATGTACACAGAGCACCTTTAATTTATTTGTCCTACAATCTTCGGATCTCTTTTTCTCAGTGGTTCTGGTAACTTCAGCAGCTGTAGTGCTGACGATTTTGAGAAGCTGATCCTGAATTCAGGTGGTCGATGTCTGCTGAACGTACCGCATCCGGATGAGGCCTACAGCACCCCCTTCTGTGGGAACAAGCTGGTGGACGTGGGTGAAGAGTGTGACTGTGGGTCAGAGGAAGTGAGTTGATTGATAATAGATCAGTTTTGATTGTTTATCAGAAGATGGTTTTATTGTAATCAGCGTAGTTGTGAGTGACAACGTGTGGAGAAAACACACGTAGGATCATTTCTTCGAAGATCTGACAAGCAGGAAACGTCTTCATTCTATATCGCTATCTAGGAAAATCTAGTGAGATATTGAAAGATAGAGAGAGCAGATTGTTTTTAAATAAATAAAGTGATTATTATGTGGATGTTTCAGGAGTGCATGAAGGACCCTTGCTGTGAGCCGAAGACTTGTAAGCTGAGGTCAGGTGCTCAGTGTGCATTTGGTGTCTGCTGTAAGAACTGCAGGGTAATTTTAACCTTTCTGACACGACAGCTCTGTTTACAAGTTTTTTTGTTTGTGTGTGAATCACTCAAAATGTAATGCCTTTTCTTCTATCTGTCAGTTTTTACCTGGTGGCACCGAATGCAGGAGCAAAACGGATGAATGTGATTTACCAGAGTACTGTAACGGCTCATCTGCCCTATGTCAGAATGATGTCTTTAAACAGAACGGTTATCCCTGCAAACAGAACCAGTCTTACTGCTACAACGGCCAATGCCAGCACTACGACAGCCAGTGCCAGGCCATATTCGGCAGCAGTGAGTAGACATTGTAGTTATTATACAGGTGTGATTATATAGGATACACACAAAACTCTCCCAAAAAATTTGAATTCGATCACCAGAAGAAAATGTTTTTTGAAAAAGTGAACTAACAGTGATCAGTACTTCTTCATTTTAGTTTACGTTAATTTTCAGTATTCACTTATACGTTTACTTTACATTTAGTTAATGCTCTAAGCTCTAATGTTGAAAAATTATATTGCTTATAGTTAGTTCATGTTAGCTAATGCATTTACTGATGTTAACTAATACAGTGTAAAGTGTTACCAAGTTGGTTTGTATATTTTGCTTTAATGTGTCGGTGGAAAAGATTAACATAGATTTCCAGACATTCTTTGCCATTTAACTTTAAAGTGGGATTTTTGTATGAACAAGAATACGTACAAAAGATTGTATAGGCGGTAATAACCACGCATAACCATGACAGATGTGCGTTCGATGAAAACTGTCTATACCTCCACAAAAATATAGCACATATAGCACAATATTGTTGATCCAAGCAGTGGGTGAAGATAAATTTCAAGTCTATAATAGTAAAGTGCATACAGGGATTAACTTTTTTCCTGCCAATGAGGAGTTTTTAGGACAATCCATATTTCCACTATTATCCACCAGGTAGCGCTCTTACCAAAAACGGTAAGAACTCTGTATTAGTTTGACCATATTTTTAAATCTGATCTTTAACAAAAGTCTTTTTCAAAAATACATTTATCTCATCTTTTTGCTTAAAATTTATTGTATATATTGTATGTTCATATATTTAAAGAAGAACATTTTCTAAAGGCATTAAACTTTTGTTAAAATCATTAAAAGTGCTGCCGCTGAGGTAAGCATAAGAGTTTGAATGATTATGATTGTTACATTTTATGGCGAAACAGCAGTAGGAAGTATAAGTATCAGATGTTTCCTGTAATATCACAGACTGATGCAAGACAACTTTAGATTTTTTCATAGTCTTTTAAAACATGAAAGAATCAGCATATTTACTAAAACCGCAAGTGGTGTATGTTTAAAATCTAGAAATATCAGTGACTCAGTTGCACCATCTACTGTTTTGCAGTAAGAGGAGCTTCAATATTTTGACATCATGTGAAAGAGTGACGTTTTTAACAAATGGTAATATTATTAATGATTAAGAAAAGTTAAATATCATCACAAAAGTGTAGCACTTACTAATAAGACAGGCGTGCTACACCGACTTTCATTAGGAAAACGAAAATAAACAAAAAGTTGTAGAACTGTTGGCAAGGTAGGTTATATGAATAAACAGTAGGACATTTTTTAAAGTATTTGCTTATTTATTGTTTATTAAAGAAAGAAATATTTTAAATAAAATAACTATTGATATAACAGTACTAAAAATGTAACGTGTGTGCGTGTGTTTGTGTAGAGGCTAAAGCCGCTCCTGGGCTGTGTTTTAAGGATGTGAACTCTAAAGGCGATCGCTTTGGAAACTGTGGGTATCATTCCAGTGGATTTAAGAAGTGTGAGAGCAGGTACAACACAGCAACACGACACAACTTTCACTTACATTAAACACTATTCAGAGCTGATGTTTCATTGTAAATGTATGAATTTTTTGTCAAAATACTTGTTTTGGACTAACAAAATTCCCCGAACTATTGTGTGACTGTTAATCGAGTGGCGTCCGGTGACTTATTTTCCGAGGGTGCATGATGCGAAGCTCGACACAACATTTAGTCCGTCCTGTGTGTGGCTCGTCATGTCAAAATATGTGTTCAACGCGTCTTGTAAACTAATGTGCATCACACGTCATGTCAAAATACGTGCCTGCTGCAGACGCTTTCGAAGGGGTTTATGATCAAACAGATGCTTACTTTTGCTTTGATACTTAAATGTTACGTTTCTGTGTTGGCTTGATGCACAGGTTCACATTACGCAATGAAAACACATTTTGATATGACACTCCAAACACATATTTTGAATTTGCGCCCCTCGGACGAGAAGTCACCAGCCGCCACTGCTGTTATTTTAATTTCAATTCAGTAAATGTGTTCAACATCTCATGGGGTGTGGCCAGTTTAAGTTAAAGTACAGCTCTCATACTGACAGATAGCCAATTCTTAAAATTTGATTTTTTTCCCAATCCAGATGAACACACACTTTATTTATTCTTACAGGAATGCCATGTGTGGGAAACTACAGTGTGAGAACGTTGAGGATTCAGTCATATTTAGCATCGAGCCGGCAATCATCAAGAGCCGCATAGCTGGCATTTTCTGCTATGGTGTGGACTTTCAGCTGGGCTCTGATGTGCCGGATCCTGGCATGGTCAATGAAGGCACCAAGTGTGGAGATAATAAGGTGATGAAGAGAAAAGACCCAAATTGACTTTCTGCTTTAAATAAAGTATGACATTGACCGTGTTTCTTGTTGCGTTTTCTAATTCTATTAAGTGTATTTGGCCACTTAAATCAAATTTAAGGACAAAGTTTACTTTTAATTTTTAATATGAAACCATTCTAACTCCATACATGCCCACACAGGCAGTCTATGCATACTCTGTGATTTGTCTTTGCTTGTGTAAAACATTTTACATTTGTTTTCCAGGTTTGTTTTAATTATGAATGCAAAAGTGCAGATGTGCTAAATTACGACTGTGACGGCGAAAAGAAATGCCACGGCCATGGGGTACATATGCATACATTGCCCATAATTCCATGTCATTATGTTTCATCACTTTCAAGTCCACGATATCCTAAATTTGACCTTGTGTAAAATGTGTTTGAGTGTGTTTATTTGTTTTTGACTGCTTCAGATGTGTAACAGCAATAAAAACTGCCACTGTGAATACGGATGGGCTCCTCCATTTTGTGAAGCCACTGGGTACGGAGGGAGCATAGACAGCGGCCCCACCTGGAACGGTAAGACCACTTAAGCTTCATTAAGGGGTCGGATTATCAGTACATGCTGCACGGGAAAATGAGATTAACTAGAGTCTATTTACCTTGATCTGGCATGTTAGGTTAATTTCACTTTAACTCTCGCTCAGATAAAGATACTTCTACACGAGATGGTCTGCTTGTGTTCTTCTTCCTGATTCTTCCTCTTCTGGTTTTGGGTCTGTATGTGTTCTTCAAGAGGAACGAGCTTAAGCAACGCTTTTTCAGAAAGAAACGCTCTCAGGGCTACGAGTGAGTATAAAGACTAACATGTAAAGCTTTGCCAACAAAAGTTTTATTTGATATAAACTACTAAGAGAGACATATACATTGTTTTCTTTTAAGAAATGTATAACAAAGGATGTCAATGTGGTGAACTTTAGCTAGATGTTTATGGTATATAATCATTGATTAGTTGTCTCTATAAATTGTTCCTATTGTTTATTCAGAGCTGACAGAAGACCGCAGACCACTGTGTCCCAACGGGGAAACCCTAACAGTATAGTAAAGGATGGGGTGAGTCTGCAAAACACAAATCCTTTACACAGCAAGACTCTTTGCAAACTGAGATACTTTTGCTGTTTAACTCACTTAATGTACTGCTAGCTTGAATCTAACCAAAGAACTAGTGTATTACTAACTCACGTTACTATACCTTTAGATATTAAATGTTTCACAGTACATCTGCATGAAAATATTAAAAATCACCACTGTTCGTTGTTATAACCATTTTGACCAATACCAGTGGATCATTTTTATATTAAATCATTTATAATTATAAATATAATTCAGTTCTCAAATTGAAGGGGGCTGGGGGATCAAGGACCCCCTTTAAGTCATTAGGTACCCCCTAGAAAAAGTATAAAATATACTTAGGAGGTCCTAAGTATAGCTAACAAATCTCATTAGGATGCAGTCAATTTTGTGACTTAATTATTTAAAGTAAAGAAATGTAATTGATGTAATTTTCAGGCTATATGCTGTGTCCTCCCTTAAAAATGTGAATGCCCATACAACTATGATTGTTTTGTGCTTGTTAAAGAAAAAACTGCTTAGTTAAAATGACAAATCATTAGTATGTAAAGCGTTTCAAAACTTATTTCACAGGTTAGTTTGGTAGATAATCTATTTTGTAGTTGATATGTATTGCACACCTTGTGCTGTTGTACAATCCAATAAATTTACATTTATTCATTTTATCCAAAGAGACAATAAGAATAAAGGAGACAATGACAATAAACTACAATAAATATAAGGCATTTGTAGATACACTATATAAAATAAATGACTGTGTATAAATGTATAATCCTTTTAAAGCAATAAAGACTGAAGATACATATTTTGCTGGTATAAAGATAATGACTTCTTTCTCTCCTCTATGGTAAAGCACACGGCTCAGTTATTGCCACCAGCAGAGGTAAATGATTGCATACTGTCTGTTTTAAAGGGCTTTTAATTTGTACTGTGGGGCATCTCTATCGCTGTTGCTAATGCAATTTCCTCCCTGCTTCTCAGCGATGTCTTTAATGGTTTATTTTAGTCTCCCTAGTTTGTCTTTGAGAGATGTATTTCAATTAAAACAGTGGCTCCCAACCTTGTTCCTGGACATGATTTAAATATGTTCCTAATTTGCCAAAAGTTGTTCTTAATCATTAAGCTACATCGGAATTGAGTTTTAAGTGAACAGGGTTGGAATCACTGCTTTTAAACAAAACCCTGCACTTCCTGTGTCGTGGAGGGGTTTGGTAGTGTACTTCAGCGCTCACTGCTCTATTAATATTTTCTCTCATTCACTCCTATACTAACAATGGCTTGGCATACACACTTTCTCATAATAGCCCGTTAATGCTGTTGTTTCATTTAAAGCTATAACATTTTAAATTTGCTACTTTTTCTAGTTATTTCCATAATGGCCTATTTGTGTAATTGGGTTGGTGCTATTTAATGTATTATTCTACATTCCAATTATTTTGAAACAGACTTGTTTTAAGATATTTTTATTTGAGCAATATTTTAAAACATGCTGGTAATGCTACATAACTAAATCCTTTAAACTTAAGATCATATAATTGCTGATTTTAAAAGTCTGAAATATTATTTGTATCACTGACAAATTGTCAGTTGTCATCTTATAGATTTTTTTTAATCTTAAATCTATTTTTACTTTTAATGCATACATGCAGTACAAGCATGATTTGCATCGCTGCATCCGAAATCACCTACTTCCATAATACAAAGTAGGCAAAATCAGTATGAGAGGCGAGTAGTATGTCCAAATTCATTGTATTTGAAAAACAGTAGGCGAAAAGTACCTACTACTTACGAAGTGTGCATTCGAGTTGAGGAGCCAACCAATTTAAAAAAATGAATAAAAAATAAATTCTTGAAATCTATTAACTGGATGTCTCTAAGTGTATTCCTCATTATTTAATTGTACTTGTTAAATAACGCATAAATAAATTAAGGTCGCGGTTGTTCTGATTATGTCATAGGTCAAAGGACATACGGTCACATGGTTAAATGCACAAAATTGTCAATCCGACTGAATTTAATCCTTTTGCAGGTTACGACAATACAGTTTACATGCACCCTAAACATTGCAATCTGATTAAAATGTTGTTTACATGTACATTCTATAGAATCCAAACCCAAACGTCTGCCCAAGCGCACCGCAAGGCTGCCAGATTCGTTTATAAAAACCAGCCCAATGGATGTTCAAAACTAGCCCAAAGCATCCAAAAAACTATTCAGAGAAAAAAGTTTTAAAATAGTCTTAATCTAAACTCCGCTAAAATACAGAGGACTTGGCAACGCATCATCCCTCTTCGAGTTCACGCTTTAACTCAACTTTGACTTGGTATGTTTATTCACAGATAAATTTGGTCTTAAAAAGTTTTCAAATAAAACACAATTTTCAAAGGCACAACGCTATTTTATTGCTCTATGTTATGAAATTACACATAAACGCTGCAGAATGTACAGCATGTGACCCCTTACTATTGCATGTTTCTGTGACGAGAAACATGATATGTAAATAAGAGGTAAATATTAGTTGTGAATTGTTTTGCATATATGCATAAGGTATTTTGGAATCCGATCGAGAACATACTACGATTCACGTATTTACATGGGTACTTTTCGCCTGATGATCAGAACACAGATTGGAACACCACCACATTTAGTACAAACAAAATTTGCTTAAGGTCGACCTCAATCGTATTAAGATGTTTACATGAAGGCTTTTTTAATTCGAGCCATCAATATGATTACCAACAGATTATTTGGTTGCATGTGAACATACCTAATAAAACATGGCGGATGCAGTATGTCTGAAATGTATATAGAGCATTTTTAACCAAAAAGTAGTATGTAGTTCATCTAATGCATTACATACTGTCAGAATTAGCAATTTCGGGATTATTTGGTTGCATGTGAACATACCTAATAAAACATGGCGGATGCAGTATGTCCGAAATGTATGCAGAGCATACATTTTTAATGATAAAGTAGTAGGTAGTTCATCCAATGCAGTGCGTACTGTCAAAATTAGCAATTTCAGAGGCAGCATATGTGTTTATGAAGGGTTCAAATAAATATGTCTTTTTGCAGGTGGTCCAGACTAATAAATCTGCCTCCGTTCCATCTTATGCCACCAGACCGCCACCACCTCCATTTGCACGGTAGTTATTCTCAATTTTGTATGGCATGATGCACGTTTATATTCCTTTCTGTCATCAATACAGAACCATTAAATAGTTTTGGAAGATTGTAAATCTGCCCCCGATACTAAATTCTCTGTTTTTTCACCACAGACCACCTGCTCCTATAGCGCCTCAAAGACCAGCACCTGCACCCCCGGTATAACAGTATAACATTCTCTTCATTGAGCTGGATGGACAAAGTGTGAAAAATGCAGTGGGCGGAGCCAAAGAGGCATCAGGTGGTCACACCCCCCTTTGACTCTCCTTCACTTATGCACCCCTCCGTCTGTTCACAGCTGTCAAGTGTCCATCAAGCAGAGAGACATTCACCGTTGTGAAAGAAACCACCATTTGCAATATATCACATAGGATGGGAGCGCGAAAACTTTTTAAAGGGCTCCCACTGAACTAAAAGACACCCATAATCATGTTTTCATGTGCTCTGTAAGACCACTGCGAGCAATTGCACTTCAATAATAGTCACTGTTTATGGAACATGTACAGAGACCCTATGACTGGCTTTAAAGGTGTTGATTTTTAACGTTTTTTTGTTTTGTTTTTTTGGAATTGCTTTTTAAATATCACAGTTATTCATGGTTATTGACTGCGTTACCTTTTGTAATGTGTAACGGTAAATGCTGTAATTTAATTGACTAGGCATCCCTAAGATATGTACAAGTTAATGAGGTGATTAAGAGTATTTAAATAGCCCATGTTAACTGCAAATCATTTGCACTGTGGAGCATAATCCTCACATTCAGGTTTTCTTATGCCACGGTGCTTTACTTCATTAGTGACTTAATTCATCAAGTGATCTTGTTTTATCATTTGATGTTGTTGCTGCCCATCAAGATAAGACCATTTATGCATAGTTTTATTTGCATACTTTTTATTTATGTGTAACTTTTATAGAAAATCTATTTTTTATTTGCCATGTAAAAATCTTCCCCCCGAGTCTAATGTCAGGTTACTACTTCTTAATATTATTTCTTTTTACAACTAACTGATTCTGTTTTACTGCTGGTTTTGTTGAGGTGTTAACATGATTCTTATTTTAATACCTGAAACTACAATAACAGTAAAAACAAGACGTCTATGTTTTTCATAGTCACGTTTAAGGGCTCATTGACTTTATGCATGATACCACATACTATGCCACAACTACAAAGTTTCTTCCTTGCAGAAATTGCATAAAAGACAGAAAACAATTTGCCTGCATGTTTCCATAAGCGTTTTGTCTTGGTAAATAACATGTTTCCCTGTGACGAGATCACATAGTATGTGTATAGTTCAGTTTACTATGTGTCACCTCCAAACAGCTTGATATTTCAGAGCGCAATGTTCGCTGTCCTGATGTTAGAACGACTTGTACTGATTTTTTCCCCCCGAGTAAGGCATGTTCCTGGGTCAATATCATTTAAAGGTCCTGGAACAACATTCCAGTGAATGAACAATGTTCTTACTAAATTCCCACTTTCAACCATATACATGCTTTACAAAGCCTTACCCCAAGTTTAAGCCTAACATGATACTAGCTAACTATAAATGTAGCTTTTTGTGCTTATCATTGGCTTTAAAATATTTGTAAGTCGCTCTGGATAAAAGTATCTGCTTAATGAATAAATGTAACATTAGCACTAAACCAAACCCTGAAAAATAGCTGCTGAGAATGTTGGCCCTGGACCAACATGGACATTGACCTATGTACCTGTCCAAGTGCCATACATGCCTGATAATAATTATTATTTTATATATCTGCGTGTTAATGTGTTTGAATCAATGAATTTATTTTTTGCACTGTATTTCCATTCACGTGGACCTGACAGGTGAAACAATGGTGGATCATGGCTTGATGTTTTTTGGAAATAGGATAAATTTAATATACTTGGCCAACCTTGACTGTGATGATGATGTTTTTGCTTATGAAAATAAAAATCACCGTTATGTTTCTATACTATCTAAAGTGAATTTCTAAACGTCTTAACGTGCAATGTGAATGTTTTTTTATTTAAAAAAAAAATGTATAAGTGAGACGTTAATATTACAGTGATACTATTACTGTAGTAGTTTTATAATTTATACTATATGACTATAGAAATATAAATACATTTGTAAAGAAATTATTTCAAGACGAGTTCTAGTGGTGACGTCAAATACAGATGACGTCGCTCGTGACGGAACAGTTCCGGTGCTCGCGCTACTGTCAGTCTTGAACAGCACAAGGGGTCAACGGAGCCGCTGACAACTCCGGTGCATGAGCGACTTAACACGGCCGTCGATATAAGTAAGTGTTTTATTTTCGTGTATATGTACACACACTTCAGTCCGCCCACATAAGAAGATTTGGTAATATTGTACGCTGAAAATACGCAGAGGAGGCGCGCGTCTCATTTGACTTCAGCAGCTTGCTCGCGTAGTGTGGCATAAAGTTATCTGAATATAAGCTATATAAAAGTTGGTGTTTATTTATCAGATTAACAGAATGATACCGACATGTTAAGTTACAACACTACGTTTATGAGTCGACCTTAAATTAGCAAATTATTGCAGCTTATCTTAAAGTTTTATGGTCATCAACGGAAATGTGTAGATATGAAGTATTTATCCGTTAAACGGATAAAAGAGTACAAACATAACAGGCAAGTAAATAGGAAATGTTTACATTACGTGAGGGACAATGTGTCGGCCTCTGATTTTACAGTTAGCATGGGCTGCTAATATTTTGTACGACCCATGTTTAGCAAAAGGACAAAATGATTGACGCTTCGATTCTCCAATAGCTTTTCACTAGTAATGTAAAGTGGGCGTGGTTAGGCGTAATCAGCGAATAAACGCATAGAAACATTGGAGTGGGAGGGGAATGAGCGAGTTGTCAGTAAAGGGGAGTGGTATGTAGACACAAGGTCAAAACATAGGCGTGTGGTGGTGGAAGATATGAGGGTCCATGTTTATTTCGGCCACATGGTTATACTCAGTCAGAGAGAATTCAACTTATTTGATTTATTATTGAATAGGACAGAGTTTATGTGGTTTCACTTGCACCAGATCGGATGCCTCCTCCCTACATAGGAAGTATCAGGGTTTAAGGCTTACATAATTATAACATTATTGCATATTGTGGTTACAAATAATAGGCTACTAAACTATGAAAATTATTATAACATAATAATTAAGTAAAGTAGCATGTGGGGGAAATTATTTTGTTGCCTTTAAAGTTAAAGAGTAACTAAACCCTAAACCAACTTTTTTTAGTTAATGATCTGTAAGAATGATGCTTTATTAGTGCTGTTCATTGATTTTAGTAAGTTTTTTGACATTTGGATATAAAGTGTTTCAATACTACAATATATGGTGTAAAAACGTCTGAGTGCTGCCCTCTTCAGGTTGAACGGTGGCTACTGCAGTTGAATTTTCCTATTGGATGTTGGGTCCAAGAAATAACTCGTGACGTAAGCAGGTTCAAGCTCACCACGCCCTTGTTACGATCTCACCACACACTTAGTTCGTCCCCTCTATCTCCGTTGGGATCTGCCCACTTTTCTTGCATTTTTCAAATATTGCAGTGGGTGGAGTCAGGCTCTGACCAAGGGTTTAGTTACACTTTAAGTTTTGTTTTTACACAAGTGGTTTAGACGTTTCTGATCACATATGTTTTAAACTCCAGTCAGCATATGACACCACTGAACAAAACTAACGTTATATGCAAACTTTACACATCAGTTAGTTAGAAAAACAACTTTCAAAGGCAGGTGTGGCACTATTGTAGCATGTAGTAGCATGTGTAGTTAATGTATGGACAGTTCCTGGGATACAATCTTTTATCACATATTTGACCATCACTTCTTTCTGTGCCTTAGGAGGATGTCAATTAAACATCTTTTAAAAAAGGAAAAATGTACCATAAATCGTATACCTGCGCATATCAGTGTTTTTTATTGTATTGAGTAATCATTAGTTAAATTCCACAATAACTGATTTCTTTTTCAGAGTGTTTATTTTTGAGCTATTGGTCTTTTTCAAAAGCTTGCCTGGCTCTTTGACACTTGACCTTCGTTACGGCTCTGGATGCATCCATTGTGCCAAGGGAAGCTGTGTCACCTTAGTTTAACCATTATGGTAGCGCTTCATGCAGCCATGGAAACTATTAAGAGACCACTTCAGTTTTTTTCTTTAATCATCATCTTCTACATGTTGAAATTGTGTCTGTTCCAGTTTAGTGTCTGTTGAATTCCAACAAAAGCAAACCTCAGGTGTGACATGAAGTCCCAGCAATTTAAAATACAGAGCATGTGCCAAGACACATTAAAGATGTTATTGTAAACCAGAATAATATTCATTTTTTAATTGTTCCTAAAATACATGTAGGAACTTTTAGTATAGCATTGTTTAAAAATTAATTTGAACTTTTGACTACCAAAAACATTGCATCTTTTTTCTCATTTAAACGTTTAGATTTTCTGCAAATAATTATTTTTGCTAGGAATTTGGCAGAAATGTTGTTTGACAGAATGAAAAACAAGTTATAATTTTAAGTGCTTGGCAAAATTAATCACAATTAATCGCATACAAAATAAGTGCATTTTTCCATAACATATATGTGTGTACTTATATATTTAAACACACAGTCATACATATTAATTCTGAAAATTGTAATGTATATATGAACATGAATGTGTGTGTATTTATATATACATAATAATTACACATTTACACACATATTATTGAAAAACACTTGTATTTTATGCAATTAATCGTGATTTATCTTTGCCCAGCACTTTTTACTGAAACACTTTTTGTTGAATTCTGAGAAAAATTGCACCTACTGTTGTATGTGATTGTAAATGGTTGCTTTTTTGCACTTACAATGTCATTAATGCATACATTTTATATCCCGGGTTGATTTTTACTAAATGTTCCTACTTATAAGACTACCTGTACTACTCTATCAATCAATTTTTCTGTCATTTAATTGTTGAGATAATCCATCTGCTTGACATCCTCTGATTTACCTTCCCCGCAGAGTGCAAACAGAAGACAGAGTTGAAATTCAAGGCCCTTGGATCCTAAAATCAAAGACATCAAAAGCTTGTTTCGTTGGGGTAGAAAGGCCTGACACTTCTCTTTTTTTGTGGTGGCACTTGAGGACATCCAGGACCTCACACTGTCACGTTTGTGAGTGTGGGTGGCGCTTATTTTATAGACTGCGATGCACCGCTTAAGGACTTGTGCGGCACGGCTCCGGCCGATCACGGCCTCACAGAATGCTAAAAACTTATCACAGCAGAGGCCAGTGGCCAAACCAAGGACGTTTCAGCCATTCAGGTGCTACACGGCGCCGGTGGCCGCAGAGCCGTTTCTGAATGGAACAAGCTCTAACTATGTTGAGGAGATGTACTATGCATGGTTGGAGAATCCCAAAAGTGTGCACAAGGTAAGAGGCCGAGGATCTGCAGGTGGATTATTGAAAGAAAAATTAAGGAGATGTTCTGTGTGCTCCTTTCCATTCCCAAACATCCAGGTTTTTCATTGAATCTTGAGTGTTTCCATAACAATCCCAACCCAGGTATAAAGTTATAATCATTCTGTCTTCAGACGTTGTGTTTAGCTGTAAGATCACATTACTGAGATCTCTGCTGTATTTTTAGAGTGGTCACGGGAGCATGCCAGTCCCAGGACACACTGACATATGGCTGCTTTATTATTAGTTGGTGTTTTAACACAGTGTACTCCTAATAACCTTTTTTGTAGTAATAATACCTCAATTATAAGAACCCCTTTACAGATCAAAAGTGACTACAAATTTCAGATATCTTGGGTTAATGTTTTGCACACCATTTCTCACGGGCTAATAAATATGGTTATTAACATGTAAGGTAGCCTTTATAAACGGGCATGGTTCTTATCATGTGTAAATGGTTCATGTTTGCATTATGCAAACAGAGATAGATCTTGTTTACATAAAATGTGAAATTAATATGCTATTTGTGAGTAACTTGAGCAGATAAAATCAAGGTTTAGCGTTTGCTTTAAGTAAAAAACAAACACATCTAATATTAACTTATTTAGTTTTTGTAATAAAATATTGTATTGTTGCACTATATTAGTGTTTTAAAGAAAAGTAAACATATGTAATTAGCGATTAGTCAACATGCTTCTATTCAAAACAGATATTATGTATGCAATGCGCTATTCTCACCTCAAAAATTTGATCATATGTCCCTTTTAATTTTAACAATCCACGTTTTCTGAGGTTCTTTGTCCTGTGGAAATTTGTAAAACAGTGTATTTTTGTGTTTTGATGGCTGAATGACCAGCATCCTGATAAAAAACAATAGGTTTAAAGTGCACGCTCTGGACGTCCATTCCTCACAGCTTCTGTTTGGAATCAACATGGCGGCAGACTGAATAAGGCGTATTTTATGGAAATTTTCTGGGACCAAAGTGCTGTGTGAATGAAATTTTTCACCTCAGTCAGTCTATGGCACACAAAAGATCTTTTTATCGTTGTTGAACACAAATTTAATTTGATATGAAATCGTTTTAATAAGGCTTTAGAAATCCTCTTGATCTTCAGACACTTCATATGCATTTCAAAAAGGCCCTAGCCATCATTATTAAAATGACTGCTCTTGACTGACGTCACTCATTAAATTGTGGTTCTCTGTATCTTTTATTATCAAGATAAAAACAATCTTTATTTGTGAAATAGAATTTGGGAAAGAGTATTTCAGCATTTAGTTTTTTATATTAATCCAGCCGTTTCTAGTTTTATGAGTTTTGCTGTATCTATCTAGATATCTATCTATCAGTTGTACAGTTTCACAATTGAACTGTCAAGAGTATTTATCTTCAGGGGTCATGTTACATTTCTGATATAAAACAGTCACTCAGAAAATGGCTTGTTCAAAAACGGATATAACCCCCCTTTAAAAACTCCCACAGATTTTTGAGTTGCATTGCAGTCAAAGGCTTTGAAAGAATGCAGTATAATTATGGAAAAGATGAATCAGTACAGAACGAATGAGGGGAAGTCATTGTGAAATGTCTTAGGAAACTGAATACACAACATGTTTCAGCAGTAAGTTATTTGCCTTTACACACAGGGCTTTTCACACTTGAAATAGTTAACCCTGGGTTATTTTAAACACTGTTTCACACTATTCATACTTCACCAGGGGTTAAGAGATAACCCTGGGTATTGATAATCTGACGTTTCACACTGTGCATTCCTTAACCCGGGGATAACATTTTCATTTGCATATTTGTCAAACTGACTAAATTTAAAGTGCGCTGTCACTTTAAATAACCACTTGTCTCGCGCTTCTGCGTATGTGACAGAACAGGTTGCAATGTAAATCCCTCTTGGCTGTTTTAAAGGATTAGTCCATTTTCTTAAAAAAAAATCCAGATAATTTACTCACCATCATGTCATCCAAAATGTTGATGTCTTTCTTTGTTCAGTCGAGAAGAAATTCTGTTTTTTGAGGAAAACATTCCAGGATTTTTCTTATTTTAATGGACTTTATTGGACCCCAACATTTATTAGTTTTAATGCAGTTTAAAATTGCAGTTTCAAAGGACTACCCAAACGAGGCATAAGGGTCTTATCTAGCGAAACAATTGCACTTTTAAAGCACAACATTTCGTCTTCCCTCTGTCCTGTGATGCGCCAGCACGACCTCACGTAAATGCGTCATCACGTCAATAAGTCACAAATGACGTATCGAAACTACGCCCCACTGTTTACAAGTGTGGAGAAAGAGGACCCTTCTGATGTTGTTGTATGTCGAATGATACTAATTAATGTCTTTGTGTCAGTTGTTTAAAGTGGTCCGAAATGTGCGTTTCATACATGTTGCACGTGACCTTTCCACGACATTACGCAATTACGTGAGGTCGCGCTGGTGCATCGCAGGACCGGAGGAAGACGAGAAGTTGTGGTTTAAAAGTGCATATTATTTATTTTTCTTGTCAAAAATGACAATTGTTTCAATAGATAAGACCCTTATGCCTTGTTTGGGATCATTTAGAGTCCTTTGAAACTCAGTTGAAACTGCAATTTTAAATTGCATTAAAACTAATAAGTGTTGGTGTCCATTAAAGTCCATTAAAATGAGAAAAATCCTGTAATGTTTTCCTCAAAAAACATAATTTCTTCTCGACTGAACAAAGAAAGACATCAACATTTTGGATGACATGGTGGTGAAATTATCTGGATTTTTTTGGACTAATCCTTTAAGTCTCCTGGTATGTCATTTTTACTCCAAACTGTGATGTCAAAGTTTTACACTGCATGAGTTTGGCGCCGTAATGCGGAGTTAACCCTGCAAGGGTTAATCCTTCGGAGCAGGGTTTCATAACCCTGGGTTAGTTTCAAGGATAACCCTGCTTCTAAACTACAAGTGTGAAACGATCCTTAACCTAGGGTTAAAAAGCGGGATTTTGAACGATAATAACCCAGTGTTAAGCGCAGTGTTAACAGCCTTAAAGAAAAAAACTGTGACTTGACACAGTGCCAGCCAATCAAAAAAGTTTTGTTTTTAAAGCAAAGTAAAGAAGGTTTTAGCTTAAAGGTGCAGTATGTGCATTTTAACGGCATCCAGTGGTGAGGTTGCAAATTGCAACCAATGGCTCAGTCCACTGCTCACCCCTCGTTTTGAAACACATAGAGAAGCTACGGTAGCCCCCACTGGAAAAACATGTAATTGATGGAGACAACTTAGTAAAAAAAGTTTGTCCGTTAAGGGCTTCTGTAGAAAACATGGCGGAACAAAATGGCGACTTCCATGTAAGGGGACCCTCTGTGTATGTAGATAAACATCTCAATCTAAGGAAATAAAAACATAATGGTTCATTATAAAAAGGTCTTTATACACCCCTGATAATATAGTTTTGTATATTATTTTGCATTTCTGTCAAGAGATCATTCTGAAAATTACACACTGCACCTTTAAATAAGTTTTCTTGGTGATTCATAATAAGTCACTTTATCCAAGATGACCCCTCAGGTGTCATCCACTTCCAGCATTGCCTTTCTGGAGTGCAAAAGCACTGTTTGAAATGCACCCTTCATGCATAAGAGTGAGTAAATGATTTGCAAATTTTCAATAATGGGGGAACTAACCCTTTAAGTTCCTGATATAGGTTTTTTTTGTACAGTTCCACTATATGGAAATTCATAAAAATAGGTAGGACCACCAAATTTTCCCAACCAAACTCACATGTTGTGCTGCCCAGATAACCAAGCAAAATATGTTTGAATAAAATTATTAGTGGAACTTGTTATGCAACTTTATTTGAGCTCAAAGCCTCTCGGATCCCCGTGAACTCTGGCGCCCCCCGAAAGGTAGGCCTGAATCTAAGTTGGGAACCACTGCAGTAAATGTTAATAATTCAGTCATTGGCCTGTAATGATTTTGCTCTATGCTACTGGGCTACCCAGTATTATGCCACAGAAATACAAACTCAAACAGCTGAAAAAAACATTTTCAATAAAAAGCAGATAACTATATTGGTATAAGTGTTTATAATGTCGGCTTTATCCAAATGTACCACAAATAATGTAAAATTATAAAAATCTAAGTGTCTGTGTAATTTTTTTTTGTCAGAAATTATGTATTACCTTTTTATCAATACCTAATTCTTACTTCTTAATCTGTTCTCTAGTCATGGGACATTTTCTTCAGGAATGCTAATGCTGGTGCACCACCAGGTGCAGCCTATCAGAGTCCTCCTCCGATGGGAATGGGTCTGGCTGGTCTCGCTCAAGCTCAGTCTCTGGTGGGAGCCCAGCCAAATGTAGAGAAACTAGTGGAGGACCATCTGGCGGTCCAATCTCTCATCAGAGCTTATCAGGTACGAACAGTGCTCTTAAGGTATAAAAGAATACACATGGCTAAAATTGATATCTCAGCAATGCTTTGAGTTTGCAGCTTGAGCCTTTTTAAGGTAAGAGGTTTATGCATTTGGTGTTAAGGTTACGTTTAAATACAAATGCAATTTTGGCAGTCTTTGAAGAATACTCACTAAGCAGATCTCATTATTTACTGTATTTCCAAATTATGCAGGGATGTTAAGTTTAGTTATTTTTTTTTTTTTACTTTATTATTGTATCTTGGCCTGTTCCTGGGTTAAATATCATCCTCATTGGATCTGCTTGGTGAGATCCTCATGTCTGTTACCTTGTTTCCAGGTAATGGGGCATCACAATGCAAACCTCGACCCACTTGGCATCAGTTGTGTAAATTTTGACGAGGCCCCAGTAACTACTGGGTTTCAACATGTTGGTGAGATTTTTTTGTCACCCACAGCATAACCGACCACAATTAATGAGCCTGTTTTGTGTGATTGTCGCTTTCCCTTCCCTTTGTCTTTCCCTCTTTTTTCCTATTCTCATCTTTCCCGCTTTTCAACCCCCCTATACACACACATACACCTAACACTTCATTTCATCTTCAAACATATTTCCCACATCATCTCAATCTTCAATTTCTTGCTATTCTACACTGCCACCTCTGCTCTCTCCTTCTCCCCTCTTCTATATCCTTCCCTTGTGGGTGGTTTTCGTTTGGACCCCCTGTTTTTGGGGGACCTCTTGTCTCCTGTAGATACGTGGTCACCATGTGGCACAGCTGGACCCACTTGGGATCATGGATGCTGATCTGGATTCATGCGTTCCTACTGACATTATTACATCATCGGATAAACTTGGTGAGAATTAGTAAGCATACATAGTAGTTAGATTGCTGACTGGACCTGTTTGACAAAACTGCTTTCCTTGAGTAATAGTGATTGGATCTCAGCTATACCTTCCTGTTGGAATAAAAAAATACGGCAATGTAATTTTTAAGGTAGTGTGGTTAATTGGCAATTAAAAACTGTAAAATGAAATTCATCGACTTGTCTGGAATGCAGTTTTGGATGTTTTTGTTTTACTGTAGCCTGACTGTTGTATTTGCTTTGATAAAAAGGCCAGCAATACTCTAATGTGACACACAATGGCTTTGCACAAAAGGTACAAGCCTCCACTTTTTGTGCCTTATGAAGTTTAGGGAGGCTGTGAATCTTGACAGTTGCACTCTGTCCTGTTCAACTTACTGAACCTGTCTTTGTGCAGACTCGCTTATATTCTGCACACTTCTTTTGCTTGCAGATGGTTGCAGGAGATGTTAGGCCTGGTTTGGCTGTTGGTTTCCTTGCGTTTATGTAAAATAGTTTCACTCTTTTTTTCTTAGTGCTGAGCTTTGTAAGGGGCGGTTCACATTTCATGTCTTTCGCAGGCACAAATACATTATTTTGAATGTATGTGCACGCTTTAGACTCAATGTGTGCTTCACTAACTCTGAAGTTTCACTAAAAGTCTCTTTTGTTTCCTTTACACAGTCATGTATCTAAAAAAAAACAGATGATAGATTTAACTTTTTTTATGTGATACTTGCTTTATTATGTCATTAATAATGCTAATTATAATACATAATGGGCTCTATCTTACACCCGGCGCAATGCAGCGCAATGCGCGACGCAAGTGTCTTTCGCTAGTTTCCACCCTAATTTTCACGTTTAGCGCCGCGTTGTTTAAATAGCAAATGCATTTGCGCCCCCTTTTGCGCCCATGGGCGTTCTGGTCTGAAAACGAGGTGTGTTCAGGCGCATTGTTGGCGCGTTGCTATTTTGAGGCAACTAAAATAGACTACGCCATTGACCAACAAAAACCTGGTCTAAAGTCTAAAGTCAATGGCGCAATGTGTTTTATGTTATTTAAAGAGCGCATTAGTAAAATGCGCCTATACACGGGAGGACAACGCGGGTTTGCTTATTACAAGGTACATGAATGCGCAGCAGCACAAAAATGCTTTTAAATATGAAAGATTAAAGGATTGAATGTAAAAGATTATTATTGAATCTCTTGGACATAAATGAGGACAGATTATGAGACGTTAGAAGGCACAAAGAGCTGCTTCACCTGCAGCCTGGTAAGTAAATAAATGCTTTGCTTTGAACAAATGCGTCTGTTTTTAAATGTTTTTTTTATGCTACCTCACGGATTTATTGTATATGATGACTCTGTACCTGTGGATATGGTGAGATGAGAAACATTTTTAAGTAATGCTTAAAAAAAACTCTTTGCTAAAAAACCGCTGTCCAAAGTGCTGAAACGTGAGGCGAGCCGTTTGTAAATTCTTTATCTCCTGTTTGTTACAAATAAAGTATTTTTAGAGTACAAACCTTATCTTACATTCTTGTAAATAATTTTTTGATGATATTGGATAGCCGTACATTTAAAGCAATTACAAGCCTGCTTTTTACTTCCATGACTAAAAGAAAATGGGTTTTAAAGGTTTTAATAAAAAATAACAATTTCAATACAAGTGGAAAAACAACATAATTATTTAACATTAATCTTAAACTGGGGATCTTCTTCCTCCGCTTAGTTTTTCAGTTTACAAAGTCCGTCATCTAAATAGGGATTAGACATAGCGCCAGCGCAACTGGCTTTTAAAGGGGATGAGAGCTGTGACTCTCATTGGTTTACTGCACGTTACGCCCAAAATACTCCCATTACAATAGGACCAACCCTTTTCAACCATGCGCTCGGCGCAAAAAACATTTTTCCCGTCGTTAAATTAGCAAAAGTGGATTCGGACACGCCCATTTAGACGTTGCGCTGTGCGCTTTAGACAATGCGCTTAGATCGTTAAAATAGGGCCCAATAACTACTTCACTCTGTCTTTAAATTGCACACTTCAAAAGTTGATATTATTTTGTCAGGACTCACAGGGGTCATTCACAGTGTTTTATTTCCAGACTATTTAACGTTTAATGTGTTTAAATTGACTATTCTTGGATTCTGCAGAATTGCTTAGACCCAAAATCAGCGAAGGTAAACTGAATAAATAAAAACAAGGTAACATTAATTTAAATAAATCTTTGTTCAATACTGGAATTCATACAGTGCATACAATTTTACATACTACTAAAGCATTTCAAATCAGTGCTTTAAAGGGATAGTTGACCTAAAAATGAAAATAATGTCATTAATGACTCACCCTCATGTCGTTCCAAACTCGTAAGACCTTCGTTCATCTTCGGAAAACACTTTTTAAGATGTTTTATATGTAGTCCGAGAGCTTGTTGACACTTTATTTGAAATCTATGTACGGTATACTGTTCGAGTCCAGAAAGGTAATAAAAACATCATCAAAGTAGTCCATGTGACATCAGTGGGTCAGTAAGAATGTGTTGAAGCATCGAAAATACATTTTGGTCCAAAAATAACAAAAATTACGACTTTATTCAGCAATGTCTTCTCTTCCACGTCTGTTGTGAGGCGAATGCACAAGACTAAAATGCGCGATGATGTGTTATCCTCAGACATGTTTGCGAAGTTTTTTTTTTTTTCAAACTTACAGTGTCTCCCTCAGACTGTAAACGAAGCCCAGTCGCACAAAAACAAAAAAAAACAGCTGGGGCGCACCAGATAACACGTCAGCCGCGTTGTACGTAATCCGCATCACTGCAGTCACGTGACTTAAGTCTCGCAACAGACGCAGAAGAGAAGACAATGCAGAATAAAGTCGTAATTTTTTTATTTTTGGACCAAAATGTATTTTCGATGCTTTAACACATTCTAACTGACCCAATGATGTCACATGGACTACTTTGATGATGTTTTTATTACCTTTCTGGACATGGACAGTATATCATACGTAGATTTTCAATGAAGGGTCAACAAGCTCTCGGACTAAATCTAAAATATTTTAAACTGATTAGAAAAATAAAAAGTCCTGGATTTCTTTTCACTTAACTGTGTATGCACATGTTTATAATTGCATGTGTTGCAGGGCTCTAGACTCATTCTTCCCAAAGGTTGCACTGGTGCCATTAACTTCCTCAGTTAATATATATATATATATATATATATATATATATATATATATATATTAACTGAGAAAGTTAATGGCACCAGTGCAACCTTTGGGAGGTTGCACATATATATATATATATACATAATTATATATAATATTATTGCTTCTTGGCTTATTCATTTGTATAAGAAATCATATGCATTTGTCAAACACATTCATCTGCACGAATGCACAGTTGAATATACTGAAATCTGTGCGGACATGTCGTGCGTGCCCAGGCATAGAGTACATGTGCCAGCCAGGTACCAAACAACCTGAACATTATGCCCTCGCCCTAATGCAATTGTGTAAAATTTTGATTGCAGTCTAGAGCCCATGTTGTGTGTGTGTATATATTTGCATATGTATATTATGACCACTTGCCTAATATCCTGTTGGACCTGCAAAACAGCCAGGTGGCAATAGGTCTTCTGTTGTATCCTGAAATCATAATGTCAACAGCAGGTCTTCCAGTTTCTCATATACTCTGGGGTGGTAGTGAACCCGCTTTTTCAGGTCAGACCAGTAATGTTCAGTTTAGTTTATGTCAGATGAATCGCCATCATGTTCCTCGAACAAGTCCTTGCCGATTCTAGCAGTGTGGCATGATGCATTATCCTGTTGGTAATGGCTGTCACTTTCAGCCATGAATGGGTGCACCTGGTCTGCAGTGATGTTCAGATAACTGACAGCTGTTAAAAATGGTGCAATTGGATAACTAACCCTAAAGTGATGGTTTTGTCTGTTAAACATCCCCTCAATAGTTCATTCAGCTCGGCCGTCAGTAATCTTAAATGGACATTTCACTTTTTTGGAAATTATGCTCGTTTGCCAGCTCCCCTAGTGTTAAACATTTGCCGTTTTGGAATCCATTCAGCCGATCTCCGGGTCTGACGCTAGCACTTTTAGCATAGCTTAGCATAATTCATTGAATCTGATTAGACCATCAGCATCGCGCTAAAAAATAACCAAAGAGTTTCAATATTTTTCCTATTTAAAACTTGTCTCTTCTGTAGTTACATCGTGTACTAAGACCAACGGAAAATTAAAAGTTGAGATTTTTCTAGGCAGATATGGCGAGGAACTATACTCTCAAACTGGCATAATAATCAGGGACTTTGCTGATGTAACATGGCTGCAGCAGGCGTAGTGATATTACGCACTGCCAACAATAGTCCCCTTGGTTACATTCAATAGCAGAGGACTATTTTTGGGCAGTGCAAAATATCACTACGATCATTATTAACTATAAAGGTCAGTAAAGGGAGTAAAGATGGGCATGTAAAACAAAATTACGACTGTTTTTGTTCTTGACTAACACCAAGTGGACTTTGAAGTAAATACTATTGTAGTAATATATTCTTAAATGAGTATTCCTGGCTCTGCCTGGCTTTGTGTGGAACTTTATTTGGGCTTCCTGTGCTGCATTCATGTTAGCTGTGATGTCTCGGATGCCCCGATTGATGTTTTGTTGTGCCGTTGATTTATATGCTTACTGCTTAGCTTGTTGCCTGCTGTGATTTATTGGATTTGGGGGTTTTACTGTATTATATTTGGAGTCTAGAATCAGATGTATGGTTTACCGCTGTGATACTTTTTTAATTAGTGCAGTTGTTTAGTCCTATAACCTAATATGTCTTTAGGTTTAATGTTTCTCTCATTGGGATTGGCTTTGTTAGGGGTTGGGAATGACTAACTCCCAGTGGATTTTTCTTCCCTGTTACTGCCTCTCCAGAACTTACATTTGTCAAGAAGCGACTAAGTGCTCTAACCATTGGAGGTAGGCCTTGATGACATGCAACACTATGCCTCTATGCCTAGTTTTTAGTTGCTTTCTTCTTGTTTTGTGTGTGTGTTTGATTGAGGCAGCTTTGTGGCCACTTGATTTAGATATGTCTACAAACTTAAATGCTCTTTGACATCTGTATCTCTCATATTTACTGATATTGATCAAATTTTTACTCCCAAAATAGAATCATCATTTAAAGGACAGAAGAGACTCTGTAAACAGTATTCCAGTCAAGTTTTATTAATTCTAGTCATGAGCACCTGATGCATGACAATATACATTTATATTGTAGATTGTTAAGCTTTTGCTGCTTTAAGACTTTTACGTTATCTTTACGTTATAAGGTTGATAATAAATTCTTACTTTAAAAAATGAACACCCATTTCATATGATATATATTTATCTGTGCACAAAGTTATTTTATCAGGAGTGAAGCATACATGGATAGGTAGTATTTTAGAGTATTGATTAGATCAGTTTTGTGTATAGCTTCAGCTGTGTTTTATTTTAAAGGGGTCATGAACTGATTTTTTTATTAGTTTGTATTGTTCTCTGAGGTCCATTTGTTATCAAGACTTTTACATAAAAAAATAATTTTGCAGTAATAGGCTATTTTCTGTCCTGTTATAACCCCCGCTCAACAGAATGCTCTGTTTGAATAGGAGTGGTGGATTAAAGACTCAGAAATAAACACCTTTCCTAATGTTGGGATCCGATGTAAAGATTTGTAAGTGTTTGTCCAAAATCTGGAACTGCTCAGTATCTTTGGAGCCATTACTGCAAAGACCTGCGTTTGGCTCTCTCGATGTTTACACTACGTGCGTGAAATGGTGGGCGGGGCTAAACGGGCAGTGATGTAGACGCAGGCATTTATCTTCTACAGAAGAGGCTTTGCTTGGTGGGACAGATCACAAAACTCACGGTTCGGATCACACTACATTTTTTGAGGCACGGATCAGATCGTTTTTCGGATCAGCAAAAAGTGGGAAGAATCTAATAAGAACAAATAAAAAATTATATTTACTAAAAAGAAGAAAGTTGTAAGGTCTAAAATTAGCATTAGGCATAGAATTTGAATCAAATGAATAATAACACTGCATTTATTGTATAAATTAAATATAATAATACTTTTTTAGAGCTACATTATTAATTGTCTCTTTAAGATGAGCACGGACCTGGTTTCTGCCTTTCATCTACATACACTTAATGCTGCGCGCGGGTGATTTACATGTTAAGTCAATGCAAAGACCCGATTACATGCAGATTAGTATCATTGTAGTAGTGACGAGTTGAAGTACTCCCAAAAGTGCTATTCCGCCATACAATATAGTTACCCTTTTAAATCCGCTCAGAAAAGCGCTACGTTTCATTTTGTACCACCATGCTTGCTCGTATAACTACTCGTCTTAAATAGAAAAACCGTTGATGTGTTTGGTCACTTCTAACTTTATCTCTGTTTGGTACCATTGAATGAATGGGGCTAAGCTAAATGCTATCGAAGTGTAGCAGCATGCCCCAGCGCTTACGTGCACGCACTAAGATGATAGAGGGATGTATCAACTCTTCTTAGTTAAGGTAATAACATATTTTAATATTGAAAATGAGTAGACTATTCCTTTAACATGTAAATCACTCACGCTTGTCGCCTCTTCCACGTCTGGTGTGAACGCACCATTAGTTCATGACCCCTTTAAATTTGTGATTTTGCATGTAAGTTTTGCTTTTTGTAAGATGGTCATAGCAGATAACTAGCAAAGTCATTTAAGTGACTGTTAACCAGTTGTTCGTAATTTTATAATAAAAGTCTGGATTTGCTAAAATTTATTTTTTCTGGATTTGCTGACAAAATTAATTAAAAATACAGAAACTTAAATCTGTTTTGTACCTTGCTTTACAGAGACTGAATTTCACTTGGCTGAAATTTCTCAAACCTGTAATTGGGAAAAGGGTAATTCATATGCTCTAAAGCTATACATAAAAAACAGTAGCGCTGCGTCTGAAACCACCTACTTGCATACTATATAGTAGGCGCACTACTTCGCCTACTATATAGTATGGAAGTATGCCGTTTCAGACGTAGCGTAAGAGTGATTTGGTGGCTGTTTTTGCATAGCATTGTGGTAGCAGCAAAAAGAGAATCACATTTTCAATGCCTGTGACATGAGAACAAGAATCTGTTTGGTATGCTGCCGTTATTGTGAATGGCTCAACAACACTACACATTCATAATATTCTCATATTTTGGGGGGGATTTCCACACAACAATGATATTAAGGGAATAATTCAGGCTATTTTACGCCTGATGTGTATGTACCACATCCGTGCCATTTTAACACCCCACAGAAAAATGAAGCAAAAGCTGTTTGTTGCTTGAGCTGTTTTAGCTGGTCTTAAAACCTTCAAGTTATAATGTGTGTAACCTACAAGGTGTTGCTGTAATCCAGTTAAATACACACACTTATACATTTGCACACATAAATGTGTCCCTTTGTTTTATTCAGAGGTTATTCTGATAGGATGCTCGCGCATACATTTGTAATCAGTTGTTATCAGTTAAGCACGCTTGTGTTTTGTTTTCAGGGAGGTTGTGTTTGTATGCTGTGCTTTTTGAAGGCTTTGAAGCAAGAGGGCAGCAGTTGATAAAGTCTGTGTGTTTGCGTTGGGTGTTATTGAAATATCCTTCGCCCACACATGCACACATCTCAATATCTACATCACTCACACAAACCCTTAGAAACAAAAACATCCTCCTTTACTTAGCCTCTGTCTCTCTCTCTCTCTCTCTCTTTTGCCCTCCTCTCATGTATGCACATAGCAACTTTTTCTAACTCTATTTCTTTAACTAGTTCAATTTCTAACACACAATTGCTCGTATGCCTTGAGGTGCATGGATGCCTTTTTTGCACTACTGCTAAACATCCACAGAAAGGTCAAATCTCATGTATACTGACCTCTACAGCCGTAAAGCATGACAGGGGTGATGATGTAGCTTGTTTGCCTTTTCCTATGGACTGTATCAGAATCAATTGAATGAATGCTCATTTCATTTGTGTACTTTTAAAACCTCAAGAATTTCTTAAAGTTTAATTAAAGTTTAATAATCTTATGCCTGGCTGTTAACTCGCACCTTGTGGTCTTTATATTGACTAATAGCGCTGCAGTGGGATGTACAGTATTAAAGGGTCATAGTGTTACGTTAAAAAAAGGTTTAATTTAGCATTGCTGTAAATGAACTTTTTTTTGGTACATTAACATTTCAGTGTGAACCTTTTTAATTACTTCACACTTGTTTTGTCCTACACTCTCAGAATTAAAGGTACCAAAGCTGTCAGTGGGGTTCTACCCTTAAAAGCATGCACATTAGTATATCATTTTGTACCAAATGTATACGTAAATCTATACCTAAATGGTACATATTAGGACGTTTTTATAGTGTACAAAAGCTTTAAAAGAAAGCTATAAAAATGAATCTACAGTGTTTCTTCTTTTAAGCTTTAATAATTAAACAAAAATATAATGTTTCATTGTAGTAAAACAATTGAACAACTGTACCTATGAGGTGCACTCTTTATGTACAAAAGTGTACTTTATGAAAGTGCACTGCCTTATTGACAGCGTTTGTACCTTTTTTCTGAGAGTGCAGGGTCTTGTATCACCCTGAAGGGATTTATTTGCGATAACAACCATCTCTGGCTATACACAATCCCGCTTAGTACGTGGTACATATGTGACCCTGGAACACAAAACCAGTCGTAAGTGTCATTTTTTTTTAAATAAAAATGTAAACATAGTCTGAAGCTGAATAAATAAGCTTTCCATTGACGGGACAATAGGTGAGATACAAATAAACTTATTTAAAAATCAAAGTCTGCGAATTAAAAAAAAATCGAAATATTGAGATAATCACCTTTAAAGGTGTCCAAATGAAGTTCTTAGCAACACATTTTACTATTGATAAATAAGTTTTTATTTATTTAGTTAGGAAATGATCTTCATTTAATATCCTATAGATTTTTTTGCATAAAAATCAATCATTTTGACCCATACAATGGTTATTGCTAAAATATACCTTTGCGACTTTCACTGGTTTTGGGTTGCAGGGTCACATATGGATTTAAGTTCAAACAAGACAAAAAAGCATTTGGTTTAATAATTAGTTTATCTCATTTGTTTTAATATTCACTAATTTATTTATGCATATTTATATTGAATTTTTCTTGACCTGTCAAGTTTACAGTCACAGTACCTGGATGAGTCTGTGTTATTAGTTTTTTAATGCAGTGTAATAATAAGAAGCAATGACATCATCTTATTATAAATATAATCAAACGCCTAAATATATTAATGATATAATTACCAGTTTTCGCAGTATATGTAAATTGCGGACCGTACAACTTTTTTTTGACATTAAAGCAGCAGACATTTGACCACCACAGCTCCGCATCACAGCGTTTGTGTCATGAGTGTCTGTTAGCGGTCAAAAACTGTCCTTTTAGACCACTGAATAAGATGTTTACCATCCAGTTTATAACTCCAGGATGTATTGAATGCAACAAATGAAACGGGATAGTTTGGCCAAAAATGATAGCAAAGCCATGATTTACTCACCCCCAAGCTGTCCGAGATGCATATGTCCATCATTTTTCAGACGAACACATTTTTTGTTATTTAAGAAAATGTTTTAGATCTTTCAGTTAATCAAATGTAAAGTTACAGGATCCACGTCCTTCAAGTCCAAAAAATGTGCATCCATCAATCACAAAATAAATCCAGTGGTATTCCGCGCCGTTTTGTTGTAGAAATATCCAAATTTAAAACTTTATAAATGAAAATAACTAGCTTCCGGTAACGCCGCCATCTTAGTCGCATCCGCAATCGAAATGAGAGCATCGGCAGTTTATGGAGGGTTCTGTGCTGCTGCTCTGTGCCCCCGCCCTCCGAATTTGTCATACGTCACTAAGAAAAGTGCGTACACTACGCTGATACTCTCTCCTAAATACAGAGGAGTCTAAGGCCCTGTCCCAAATGGCGCACTTCATGTGGACTTTCGGTCTTGTGGCCTTAAATTGCGCGTTCTCGCTTAGTCTACGAGTCCGTAGGGTGTCCCATCTGTCATTTTTACGCTTTGAAGTGTGCTCATCAGCGCCTCCTTTGCCCCCTTGATGCTTCAGCGAAGCCCGCACTGCAGCAGGCTTCGCACACTTTACCAACCCAGAAGTCCTTGCGAAAGCGCAATCAGACCAATCAGACGATGGAAGGGAGGAGTTCACACTGACGGGCAACTTCTCTACCTATTTCCGGTGTGATGCTCGAGTCTGTCCCAAAATACGACTCCGGTGCACCCACGTGGACTCGCATCAAGGGTCCCTAAAGTCTGGACTACGTGGTGTCATCAAAGTGTGGACTCTGAGGAGGACCACAAGTCCGGAGTGTGCCATTTGGGAAAGGGACACTCCTGAAAACAAAAGGAGTCTAAGATGGAGGTGTTACCAGAAGCTAGTTATTTTCATTTATAAAGGTTTAAATTTGGATATTTCTACTACAAAACGGCGCGGAATACCTCCTGAAGCCGTTTTGATTTATTTTGTGAAGGATGGACACACATTTTTTGAACTTGAAGGAAGTGGACCCTGTAACTTTACATTTGATTAACTGAAAGATCTAAAACATTTTCTAAAATAACTGAAAATGTGTAAGTCTGAAAAATGATGGACATATGCACCTTGGACGTGAGTTTAATGGTTTAATATCATTTTTGGCTGAACTATCTCTTTAAATGTTTAACATTAAAATAGTGACATACTTGATGTTAAACAAGTTTGTTTTTCCTTTTTTATTATTTCAACCCCCAAATTTCCCACCCTTCTCTCCTACTTATTATATCTATGAATCTCTCTCTCTTTTCCATCTGTGTACTAACCCATGCATGCATTTCAACGTTGTTGTCTTCATGTTATGATCATTTTTTGAATGATGAATGACATCCCCACCATTCATTGACTCTCTGTTCATCCTCTCGCTCTTACTCACATATGCTTGTGTTTTGTTCTCGCTCGCATTTTTTTATTGCTTTACATTCATGGATCACTTTGTCTCTCATTCATTTGTTTTCATTAACACTTTATCTGCCTTGGCATCTGTGCTGGTCATCTGTTCTGTGTGTCTTTTCTGTTGACCCCCTTGTCCTCCTCTTTCTTTCCCCACCCGCCCTTTCTCTCTCTTTATCTCTGTGGGTTTGGTTGGACGTGATCGGTAATTGGCTGTCAGGTTTCTACGGACTGGATGAGTCTGATCTGGATAAAGTTTTCCGCTTGCCCACCACCACCTTTATCGGGGGCAATGAGAGTGCTCTTCCCCTGAGAGAGATCATCCGCCGACTGGAGGTGAGCAAGGACCGATCAGATCGATTCAAAAAAGTGAATGATTTTTGGCATTTCATGCTTTCTATCACCAGTCGCGACCATAACATCAAAACAAGATGTTTGATGGTCTCATGTTTTTTCTTGGTCATGTTATTCTGGGTATCTTCACTGACAGTGAAAGTATTTGATGCTGGAGACTTGTGATGTCATACATGGTTTGGTCATGATGTCAAAGGAAAGGCTTCTGATGGATGTCTTGTTTCTCAGATGGCTTATTGCCAGCATATAGGTGTTGAGTTTATGTTCATCAATGATCTGGACCAATGCCAGTGGATCAGACAGAAGTTTGAGAAGCCTGGAGTTATGCAGTTCAGCTCTGAAGAAAAGAGGACACTGTTGGCCCGCATGGTCCGCTCCACCAGGTACACACACACTTTTTTTTAACAAAGTAGAGAAAAAAAACATTTACACCACAACATTTTTAACCGAAACCAGGAATGCTGTTCGTTTACACGACAACAGCATTTTGGAGTCCTGACAAGCAAACGTTTGTATGGTCTCTCTGTGTAAACTACATAACTGCAAACCGTTATCACTTAATCCTAGGGCTGTATAATGATTAATCGCGACTAATCGTTTGCAGAATTAAAGTTTTTGTTACATCAAATATCTGTGTGTACTGTGTATAATAATTATGTATATATAAATACTAGGGCCGGGACTTTAATGCATTAATTAAGATTAATTAATTACGCAAAAAATAACGCGTTAAACATTTTTAACGCATTTTAATCGCACTTATTTTTGCACCGCGGAAAATTTCTCATTGGATGAGTTTCGGCGGACCGATTATACTGGAGCACCAACTAGCGTTCATGACTTCAGACAACAACAAACCACAGTGAACATGAACGAAGAAGCTGATGAGATCGCTTTGGTTGGCCACGTGGATGGGAATTTTTTTTATAAAAAACGAACGGATGGAAGCGTCGATAAGAGCATGGTTGTGTGTAAACTATGCAACAAGGAATTCACATATCACCCACAGCACATCGAGCCTCAAGTATCATCTCAATGCAAAACATATAGCAGCTAGTGTGGACGTTAGCCCGACTCCGAGTACAACGAATTGATTGAACAAAAAAATGTTGTTGCTTAAGCTTATGTATTCAGTCATTATACATGGAAAAACATTACTAAAAAGTACATGTGAAAAAATTACTTCTCAATGTTCTCAGGTCAAATATTTATATGTGATTAAAATGTGATTAATTTCGATTAATTAATTAAAAAGCCTCAAATTAATTAGATACATTTTTTTAATCGAGTCCCGGCCCTAATAAATACACACACACATAAAAAAGAAATATTTACTTGTGTATATACATTTTTATATTTATATATAATTTATCTTATATATAAATACTTAATATATAAATATATATTTTTTCTCTTAAAATTCTACATAAATGTGTGTGTATATATAAACATAATTATAATACACAGAACATGCACATGTATGTGTGTAAACAAAGCTTTTATTCTGCAAACGATTAGTCACGATTAATCATTATGCAGCCCTACTTAAGCTATTTTTTTTACTGTTTTTTTATTACATTGTCATCTAAACTTAGCCTAAAATCGGTAAATTATCTCATAATTCACTAGAACCTACATTAATTTGGAAAACTACTTCGGTGCAAATCTGTTTTTTAGCATGTAAGCTTACATTCACAGCCGTGTGCGATGATTATCACAGCTCTTTATTTTTTATACATTTAGGTTTGAGGAGTTCCTCCAGAGGAAGTGGTCATCTGAAAAGCGCTTTGGTCTGGAGGGCTGTGAGAGTTTGATCCCTGCACTCAAAACCATCATTGACAAATCCAGTGCGAACGGAGTAGACACGGTCATCATGGGCATGCCTCACAGGTGATACTATATTTATATAGTAGTTAATGTGCAGAGGAACAAGCTGCTATTTGGGCTGATTCATTAAAACACTGTCTGTCATACAGAGGGCGACTGAACGTGCTCGCCAATGTCATCCGTAAGGAACTGGAGCAAATCTTCTGCCAGTTTGACTCCAAACTGGAGGCTGCTGATGAGGTCAGAAACCTGTGTATTGAGGGTCATATTTAAGAGGTGTAATCAAGTATCCTCGTATGAAATCAGCTTCGAGGTGTCTGTGTTTGCGTAACAGGGATCAGGAGATGTCAAGTATCACTTGGGGATGTACCACAGGAGGATAAATCGTGTGACTGAAAGAAATATTACACTTTCGCTGGTGGCCAACCCCTCCCATCTAGAAGCAGTGAACCCTGTGGTACAGGGCAAAACTAAAGCAGAGCAGTTCTACTGCGGAGACACAGATGGCAATCGGGTAAGACCATGCATTTACCAACCTGTGTGTATGTTATGAATGATTAAGTTCAGCATGCAGTCATTTTGAAGATTTTCATGGCCTTTTTGATTGCCAAGCAAATGTTAATGTTCATTATGAAAGAAAATGTCTATGTGTGTCTTTGTTTCAGGTGATGTCTATTTTGCTTCACGGTGACGCTGCTTTTGCAGGTCAGGGCATTGTTTACGAAACTTTCCATTTGACCGATCTGCCTTTCTACACTACACACGGCACCGTACACGTGGTGGTCAACAACCAGGTACAAACACACAGACCCGCGTGTGATTGTTTGTGTTAACACACACACTGACCGGTGACCTTTAAATCCTGCTTGTCATTCCCAGATTGGTTTCACAACAGATCCCCGTATGGCACGATCCTCTCCGTACCCCACCGACGTCGCCCGTGTGGTCAACGCCCCCATTTTCCACGTCAACGCAGATGACCCCGAAGCTGTGGTGTACGTATGCAATGTTGCTGCAGAGTGGAGAGCAACCTTTCACAAAGACGTAGTGGTCGACTTGGTGAGCGGTAGTTAGTGATGAGGAAATACTTTGTTTTTACAGTAAGTGGTGTTGGAGACTCTGACGCGTAGCTTTTTCATCTAGGTGTGCTACCGTCGTAATGGCCACAATGAGATGGACGAGCCCATGTTCACACAGCCGCTGATGTACAAGCAGATTAAGAAGCAGAAAGGAGTTTTACAGAAGTATGCTGAGAAGCTCATCGCTGAAGGCGTTGTCACGCGACAGGAGTATGAGGTCTGATTGGGTTAAAAAAAAAATTTATTGTTAAATGAATATCATCGAGTTTAAAAGCACCCCAACTCTGACTCTGTCCACAGGAGGAGGTGGCAAAGTATGATAAAATCTGTGAGGAAGCTCATGTGCGTTCAAAAGATGAGAAGATCCTCCACATCAAGCATTGGCTGGACTCCCCCTGGCCTGGTGAGGTTTTAAATTATATGATTATATGAAACCTTTCATGGTGTTGGTTTACAGATTTTACAACATAGCTGTTTAATGTTTAGGTTTTTTTACTCTGGATGGCCAGCCCAAGAGCATGAGCTGCCCATCAACGGGCCTTTCAGAGGAGGACCTTACCAACATTGGACAAGTGGCATCATCGGTACCCGTAGAGGACTTTACTATTCATGGAGGTACACAATTATGCATTTGTGCGTTTATTTGCTCCACGTGTTGATGAATTATGTAAGGAATTATGTATAGGCAGCCGGTTGTTATCACAGAAATAAGCCCAGACAGGGTCTTGAATCACACTGAAGGGGCTTATTTCGCTATAAAAACCGTCTGCCTTTACATTATCTTGCTTATTACATGGCTATTTACGTCATAAATAAGGTGGGGAACATTAAGTATTGATTTAAAATATTTTATTTGCTAATTTTTAACTATGCATACCTTCCGCAAAGGAAAAAAAACTGGGTTTTTTTTCGGGATAAAGATAACCACGAACCATTTGTTCAAATGTCACAAACAGACTATTTGGTTTAATCATTTTTAGATATGATGTCATGTATGTTATTAAAAGACATGTTTATATTAATTTGTGTGTAATATAAAACTGTACCTGTCAAAATGATTTGCAGCATTCGGGTTACCGTGTGTTATTAGTTTTCTAGGAGTAATAAACCTGCAAATGTTGCGACTGGCCAGATTCCAGCATTACGGAGCCATGTAGTGCTCCAAATGATAATGCTTTTATTCCCCCTTTGCATCACGTACAGGTCTGAGCCGTATTTTGAAAGGTCGTGGTGACATGATCAAAAACAGGACGGTGGACTGGGCTCTAGGAGAGTACATGGCTTTCGGCTCTCTGCTCAAAGAGGGCATTCATGTGCGCCTTAGTGGACAAGATGTGGAGAGGGGAACCTTCAGGTGCACATATCAGCAAAACTCTTTCCACAGTTATCCACCTTTTTTTACAAAAATGTGGGCACTGCCATCTTTGAGCTCTCTTGTTTATGACTTCCGGTGAGCCACTTAAGCCCGATTTATAGTCGTGCGTAGGTTCGGCGTAGGCTATCTGTAGCCTGTGCGTAGCTCTGCGTAGCCTGACGTGCACCTCACAAAAATTTTAACAGCGCGTCAGATCTACGCGGACCGCAAGCGCTGTGATTGGTCCACCAGAACCCCTCCCGTCAGGTAAAAAAACTGCGTCATAGGTATTTCCGTTTGTGATGGTGAAAACAAAGATGAGCCAAATTGAGGAGTGATTTAACTCAAACTGCATCAAAAGTCGCTGTTTATTTACTTCCATCATTGCTGGTCTTCTCACATTATACACAACAAGTTGCTGTTTCTTCTTCGTTTGTGGGTTAACTTGCTAAGCTTCTTCTTCTTTGACGTTTGCGCTGCTACTGTGGTTACACGGGTGGTTACTGCCTACCAGCGGTCTGCGCATGTGTTTGCACGTCGACGCGGACGACGACGCAAAAGTATAAATGAAAACCGACGCGGAACCTACGCTGTTGCGGCTACGCCGTAGGACCTACGCACGACTATAACGAGCCCTTTAAGCTACTGGTAGTCTACTGCGAAAGACACAAGTGCGCCGTTTTGGTTTATTATGAAATCCAGGGGAGACCGGCATAATTTGTGCAGTTAGGGGTTGCCATAATAGCTAATACAAATGCAGTAAATCTCTACAAAACATTTGTTTTAACCCAATGCACAAGAGATGAATGTGTGGTGAACATGCACACATGATCTGTATTTACAAATCCATCCAGTAAAACCTTTTATAGAAACTGACAGCGAACAATAAATACAATAATTATTCAAAAACAACATATTATGCTGAAAAAAATATGCTGATTTATTCTGCTACTATATATTATTACAGAAATGTGGTTACAGTACAGAATAAATACGACATAATCTGCTTAGTTAATGTTTATAATTAGGGATGCACCGATACCGATACTGGTATCGGGTATCGGCCTCGATACCACATTTTCTAAAGTACTCGTACTCGTTAAAAGTCCCCCGATACCTGGAATCGATACCATGGTCTGAGAAATGTCTATGTTTGAGCGGCGTGTAAGGGGTTAATGCCTCTTGTGTTGTCCAAAGAGGCAGAGTTTACAACAAACTGGAAAACTAGTCCTTTGTTTTTTTGTTAAATTATATGACTAAAGCTGTTACCTGTAAATTTAAATCATGTTTTTTTATTAAGTACTCGGTATCGGTATCGGCAAGTACTGAAATGCAAGTACTCGTACTCGTACTCGTACTCCAAAAAAGTGGTATCGGTGCATCCCTATTTATAATGGTTCGTAATGTGTTTGCGCATACTTTTGTTATGTTTTAAATAAAAAAGCAAATAATTTTAAAATAAGCAAATAATTTCATAAGCTCTTCATCTAGTGCGTAACAGGCGATGAAATAATATTTTCCTAAAACGAAAACAATACTCAATACATGGAGTAGTTAAATATGTTTATTATGGTTTGTTCAATTAACTTTCAATGTGTTGAATGAGAAAGATGCTGCTGACTGTCGGACCGCGTGACGCTCGATGTGTCGCCATAAAAACTCAAACAAGTCCATTAAACATTGCCTTTAAACCAGAAGGACAGTTGTGACATTTTAAACCAGCCCCTGAAAAGGTTTAAAACAAGAAGTCTTGGTAAAATCCATATACAAACACTTGACTGACTTTCCCATGGTATGTCTCTGCTTTTATATTTGCGCATTGAAGACCCCTCACCCCCGGGGAACAACACAAAATGATTGAATATATCTTCAAATGATATATCAAGCCACTTCTTAATTTCATCCTCACAATGGTTCATACATGCCAGGTGTAGTACATATGAACTGTTTAAGGCCCTGTTAACGCGAGAACGCTTAAGGGTGAAAATATTTTATCGGATGTGTCTTTCGTTTACACTGCGACAGCGTTTTTGGGGTTTAAAAACGCAAAAAAGTGAAACCACCCTCCAGAGTGGAAATCTTAAAAACGCTCTACCGTCGCATTCCCGTCTAAAGGGTAAAAACACAAAAGTCTGCTCACGGTGGCTCTCGTCGCATGTTTACGTCACGGGCATGCGCCAGTTCAGGAAAATGACAACAAACATGTCCGATTATTTCCATACGTCGGACCTTCAAGTTGTCATAGCAGCTCTGATAAATATACAAGAGTCTTTCCAGCAGTTGTACGAAATATTCACAGCTAGTATTTCTGATCAGAGAAGGTGCATTAATTACCTTATCAAATTGTTAATGCGCCAATTCTTCGGAGGCAAACCAGACAGCTTTGGACATGACCTGGGAGAACAAGGAAGATGGTTGTACGCAGGCTTGGACTTTGTGTTGTTGTGTGTCATTGCTTTACATTGCTACCTAGCCGCCTGGAGTGCATACTACATCGAATATCACACACTTTTGCGTCATCATATGCACGCAGATTTCTCTTTTTATATAAAAAAAACTTTTTATATAAACGTGGAATAAAAGTGATAATGCAATGCCACTTTTGCGTTTTCTCTTCAGATCGTTTCTGTGTAAACATAGCCTAAATCATGTTTTATGCATGCTCCCACACCACTGTTTTCACACAAAGAAGGGAAATACGTCACATCACTTACTACCGCATTCAAAAAAAGGTGGATACTCTTTAACTGTGTATATAGTTTAATAAATGAAGCATATGCACACGTTATTGACATGTTATTTGTCTTGGGTTGTCTCTTTGCAGTCACCGTCACCATGTTCTCCACGATCAGAATGTGGATAAAAGGACTTGCATCCCAATGAACCATGTTTCACCTAACCAAGCTCCCTATACAGTCTGCAACAGCTCTCTATCCGAGTATGGAGTACTAGGTATGTAAACACTCACAGGACACGCTGATGTTTCTTTGCATTTAAAATAAAACACAAATTCTTTTAGAAGATGTTATATATTTCTCTCTCTTTCCATCTTTGTGTCTTTTCATTAGGTTTTGAATTAGGCTTTGCTATGGCCAGTCCCAATGCCCTGGTTCTGTGGGAAGCCCAGTTTGGAGACTTTCATAACACGGCTCAGTGTATAATAGACCAGTTCATCTGTCCAGGACAAGCTAAATGGGTTCGCCAGAACGGCATTGTCTTACTCTTGCCACATGGCATGGAAGGCATGGTAAGACTATGTTACCCATGATTCATGCCTACTTGATTCATATCTAGCGGCGGTTACAAATCAGTTTCTGAAGACAAGTTTGTTTTAGAGATTATTTAAAGAAAAATATAAAATATTATTTTCTGATATAATGTTAAAGGTAAACATCCTGCCCACTATTTTTTGAAAAGGGACTGAAGCTGTCAGGTTCCAAAATGCCCCCAAAAAGTAAAACATTAGTCTCATGAAGTCATATATAGAAATAAATAGACCAAAATTATTGATACTGATAATCTGCCACAGTTGTCATTTGTATGTTGATTGAATATCTGATTCATTTTTGTCAGATCCTGTCAGATTGATTCAGTTCACTTTTGAATCATTTTCATATTATTTTTGAATATAAAATATTCAAAAGATTTGCAATTTAATTTTATTTAATTTTTTTGTAATTTACTTTTAGCGTGTCCCTTTTGTAATTGACAATGTCACTTCTCTTCCCGATACGTAGTGTGAGATTTTCTGAATTTATTTTTGATTGAATTATTTATTTTACCATAGTTTTTCACATTTTTAATAACTCTTTTACCTCCACTTTTCTTTCTATTTATATGTAATTGTTTATAAATGTCTCTCTCTCTCTCTCACTCTCTGCAGGGTCCTGAACATTCTTCTGCCCGCCCAGAACGCTTCTTACAGATGTGCAATGATGACCCTGACTTTAACCCTGTAAGACTTTTCACACCCAGCCCAACACTTTTATTACCTCAGTGGTTCTCAAACTTTTAGGCTTGTGCACCCTACCCCTACCTCATGTAGGGTGAATTCCTTTGCCCCCCCCAAAGAAAATTCATGACCTAAAACAATCTCAAACTTTGAATTTGAATTAAAGGTGCAATCAGGGAGTTTCAGCGACATCTAGCGGTGAGACTGTGATTTGCAACCAAAAACTCAGTCCACAGCTCACCTATACCTTTCAAAATGCATAGTGAAGGTACTGTTGCCACCACAGGACAAACATTACAGCGACTTCCATGTAAGGAAACCCACGCTGTATGTAAATAAAAACGGCTCCGTTTAAGGTAATAAAAACATGTGTTTATTATGTAAGGTATTTATACACCACTGAAAACATAGTTATGTAGATTATATTCCATTTCTTTCAAGAAATCCTCCTAAATTTTACAAAATGTACCTTTAAAAAATGTATTAAATGATACAATGTAGTGCTGTTGGTTAGTAGCCTTACTTTTCTGAAGTTTGATAACATAGAATTTATTATATGAAATAACAGATGTTATAAAATGTCATAAAACTGGGGCCCTCCTGGCACCATCTCACGCCCCCTAGTTTGGGAACCACTTAGTTTGCCTGTCATTTATCTTCATTCACTGACATCCTTTATCTCTAGAACAATAATATACATAGTTTTTTCACTAATAACAGCATGGATATTGCACAAAATTGAATCATTCCCACCGGAAATTCCTGCAAATATTTACTTTGGTACCAAGATTTGTGCTGTTTAATCTTAAGATAGAAACTAAAGTTTCCTAACTAGTTATCTTTATTTCCACCACAGAAAATCACTGAAGACTTTGATGTGCGTCAGCTGTACGACTGTAACTGGATTGTTGTGAACTGTTCAACTCCTGCCAACTATTTCCATGTGCTGAGGCGACAGATCCTCCTACCCTTCAGAAAACCTGTGAGCATCAGAACCATCAAATTATTATTATAATGATATGAACCTGAATGATTTAGAAAGATAACTGCTTTCGTTTTTTCTTCAGCTTATTATTTTTACCCCAAAATCTCTGCTGCGCCATCCTGAGGCCAAGTCTAACTTTGACCAGATGCTACCAGGTCAGAAACGATATGTGACTGTGATTAGTTAAAACTCAAGGAGGAATTTCCTAAATGTTGGTCCCACATTTACAAAGGGCGGCATTAGCATGCCCACATAATCACATTTAAACAGCTGTCAATTATAGAGTTCTTTGTGTTTTTTACCATTTGAATGAATTTTCTTATGCTTTCTTCCGCCAGTGGGAGTGTAAGAGCTTTATTTCAAAATGTGATCATTTTTAAACCTGATTAAAACAATTCCTCAGATTTCACCCCCAAAACCAATGCAGAAAGTCTAAAATCATTTAAAATCATTGTCGCTAGCTGCGTTTCCATTACCCTTCAAATTACGCAAATTAAAATAGCAAATTGAAAATGCGCCCCATGGAAACAAAGCTATTTCGCTATATACCGCAAAACTTTTTACGCTTGATTGAGGTGTTTTTTCAGTCAATTTGAAAAAGGAATATAACGCAAACTGCAATGTTTTTTCGCATTTGCAGGCCACCTGACATGTTGAAGTCAAACAATCAATCTTTAAAGGGACTCCACTTTTTTGAAAATATATCCATTTTCCAGCTCCCCTAGAGTAAAACATTTAATTTTTACAGTTTTGGAATCCATTCAGCTGATCTTTGGCTCTGGCGGTACCACTTTTAGCATAGCTTAGCATAATCCATTGAATCTGATTAGACCATTAGCATCGCGCTCAAAAATAAACAGAGTTTCGATTTTTTTTTTCCTATTAAAAACTTGGATCTTCTGCAGTTACATCGTGTACTAATACCAAAAGAAAATTCAAAGTTGCGATTAAGTATCTTTTAATAGCAGGTGACTATTTTCGGTCAGTGTTGGCCTTATATCTGCCTTGAAAATTGCAACCTGTAATTTTACGGCAGTCTTAGTACATGATGTTACTAAAGAAGAGTCACGTTTTAAATAGGAAAAATATCAAAACTCTTTGTTTATTTTTTAGCGCGATACTAATGGTCTAATCAGATTCAATGGTTTATGCTAAGCTATGCTAAAAGTGGTACCTGAAGCCCCGGAAATCAGCTGAATGGATCCCAAAATGGTAAAAATCAAATGTTAAACTCTAGGGAAGCTGGAAAATTAGCATTTCTTTTTAAAAGTGGAGAGGAGTTTCCCTTTAAATATGGCACAGCATGTTTGGTTTCAGGACAAGACAGATGACATCAGAATGACATCAGAATACAGCGAGAGCTATTGGGGAGCGCTGTATGCTTTCGAGTCGCTCTCACGGTATTGATGTCATTCGTATGTCGATCTGCGTGGCACCATATAAAGTCAAACACACCTGACATCGTGATTTTTGAATGACTGATCATAATACAACAAAATTACATTATCAGTTATATAAACGCTTTTTTTGTCAACATTTAGAAAATAACGCTTACGTTTTTCAAAATGATTTGCCTGATGCCATTCGGTTGGCCTTATAAAAATGTGCATTTATTTAAACCGTTCAGTATTCAGATAAACCATAACTGTGTGATGGGTTCAACAATTCATGTGCACAGAATGCACTTAACGGTTGCTCAAACCTTTAACATGCAGGTGCCATAGATTTATTTATTTACTGGTTAAAGGGGACATACCATGAAAATCTGACTTTTTCCATGTTTAAGTGCTATAATTGGGTCCCCAGTGCTTTTATCAACCTAGAAAATGTGAATAAGATCAACCCAGTAACTTAGTTTTGGTAAACCATTCTCCACAAGCATGTGAAAAATAGGTCATTGAAATTTGGCTCCCCTGGTGATGTCAGAAGGGGATCATACCGGCCCTTAATCTGCACTATCAAACCATGCCACTGCGATTTAGTGCAGAGATCAGCTCATTTGCATTTTAAAGGACACACCCAAAAACGGCAAATTTTTGCACACACCTACACAGTGACAATTTTATCATGTAATAATAAATTAAGAGTTTGGTTCCAAAACGCAATAAATGCCATTTTTGAAAAAAATGAGTTACTGCCAAAATCCATATTATATCAGGTCAGTAGTTAAAAGTAAATTCTTAATTTTACGCAAAATCCAATATCCGCTGTGTTATTCTGTCATCTTTTCTCCCTTTTTTCCCAAAACGCAATAAACGCCACTCCTCCTTTTCTACAGAATGCAATAAATCTGCTCCACAAATTACAGCGCACCATTCCACGCAATGTAAACAAACAATGGCGGCGCGTTGAGTACACAGAGTCCTAGTTTTCCTCGTCTACTTTGTACTTCGTGATCAACAAACAAACAAAAACAAAATAATACTTTAATAACATTGATAAACCTTTGATGGTTTTCTGTGACGGGAAAGAAAAGTAAGTTATCAACATCTAATAATTTACGCGAGAGGCACTCGGGAGACGATCGCTTGTTCTCTCGACAGCATCTAGCTTCTCTCGTGCTAACACACTAACCCCAGTGGATCTTATGAAAAACTTTCCAAAATTTTACTCAAAGTCAACGAGAATCACAGCTGATCGCTGTGAAAAATATTAAGCGGCCACATCAAGTATAACTGCAGCAATGACAGTGTTCCTAATATGACAAAGTAAGTGTTTTGATAAATGCCATTAATGTTTATTTTTAATCAGTGTGTACAACTGTTCAACTAAATGAATATAAAATGGCAAAAATGAATGCACATTTATACTTTGATTGAATAGATCCATAGAATTTTGAAAAAAAAAAACCATCATGGATTTATTGCATAAATAATCAGTTTTTATAATAAATCTTTGAAAATCAAGTTATGGATTTGAATTTTTACGTTTTTCTAACCTAAAGAAGCTATGTGAAAGTTTGTAACAGAAAAAAGTGGTTTTCATCTTGTAACTTTCTTGGTATAGAAAACACGTTTTTACTGAAATTTGTCAAAATGGAGTTATTGCGTTTTGGAACCAAACTCTTCAAATGATCTATATGGTATTTTGAGCTAAAACTTCACATATGTACTCTGGGGACACCAAGTATTTATTTGACATCTTAAAAAAAGTCTTGTGAAGTCAAATGTCCCCTTTAATTCTGCCTTTAAGTCTATAACAAGACAGAAATGTATATAACTCACATTAAGCAAACATACACCTGATTTAGATAAATTTACAGCTCATATTACTGGAGTTATTTTGAGTGTTTTAGTTTCTCTATTTGTGTGTCTCTAGGGACTCATTTTCAGCGGGTGATCCCAGATGACGGAGTTGTGACCCAAAACCCATCAGAGGTGAAGCGCATTGTTTTCTGCACAGGAAAGGTCTATTATGAGCTAACGCGAGAACGCAAAGCACGCAACATGGAGAGCTCTGTAGCTATCACTCGCATCGAGCAGGTACCATTGCTTTCACTTTATTAATAAATGATATATATTACTGTGGAAATACTGATTTTCTCTCTCTCGTCCCAGCTCTCTCCTTTCCCTTTTGACCTGGTGAAGGCTGAGACTGAGAAATATCCAAACGCTGACCTGGTCTGGTGTCAAGAAGAGCATAAAAACCAGGGTTACTACGACTACGTCAAGCCCCGCATGCGTACCACCATCGAACGTGCCAAGCCTGTCTGGTAAACTTTGCTCTTCTCATATAGACCTTTAGATTTTATAATCTAAAAAACATTTTTTTGTCATTCAGATGTTAAAGGCCAAAAATGGTTCTCCAATGGCATTATGAAGGACCATTTATTTTTAAGACTGTGTGATGTATCAGGTAATCTATATTTTGAATGATCATCATCGCTCTTTCTTGTTGTCTGTAGGTATGCCGGCCGTGAACCAGCTGCTGCTCCTGCCACTGGGAACAAAAAGGCCCATCTAATAGAGCTGAAGCGTTTCCTTGACACTGCCTTCAACCTGGAAGCCTTCAATGATCACATCTAAATCAAAAACCTATAACACTATTTTCATCAACCAAACACACCAGACCATTTTATTATAAGAATAAAGAGCGCAGAAAACAGTTATCCTTTGTGTTCATGAACACAAGTTCTCCATTCACTCTCCTGCATGTTTATGCAATTTACAGTTATCAGGCTGTTGTGTTCATGTCAAGTCTTTCTCACCATTGTTGCCCAGTTAAACGACACCAAAAATGAACAACACAAACTTCGATACATTTGGTTATTTACTCGTTTTAAATCCGTTTGGCTTACTCTCTTGCAAGGAGATGTGCCCAAGCTTCTTTTTCATAAATGAAAAGTAGAAAATGGCACCTTGAATATGGCACAGGTTTTGATTTTAAAAAACTTTTCCAATGTTTTTTCAACCAAAGCACAGTTGCAGTTTGGTTCAGAACTTTTTCAAACAGTATATTGGTGTGTTTGTTTTATAAAAATGATAACTGGTAACAGGATTTTCAAGAATGCCAACTTACCTGTCTGAACATGGCACTGTGATAAAGCGCACATCTTTATCTCCGCTTCATAGTAGGGCTTTCAGGCTTTCCACAACTTTAATCCCCATTCTCAACATTTGTATGGTTTTAATTTGTATGTTTGTTTTACTTTTATGTGGGCAAAATTTCAGATATGGGAAAGTATTGGCACATTTACAGGGTCTTATTAGTGGGAAATATTAAGTTTGTGGTTAAATTGACACTTTATCTGTATCTTTGCACTGTGTTCTGGTTCAAACCCGTTCTCAGAGGTGGATGTTGCATTTGTATGATTGTATTTATGTAAAATGGCTTGATGAGGACAGTGTGGACAATTGTCAATGGCACATTTACTTGTATGCGCCTCTGTTCTGGCAGTTTCGTCTCCGATCCGTTATCATTTGTCTCAAGGTTGCATTGCACACTGGGGTAATCTTTGATGTAGCCTGATGCAGATGTATAAATCCTCATTATTCAAATGTTTCTTGCCATCTGATACCTTGTGCCATAAAGCTCAGTCCAGCTGCAGAAAGACAATAAGACAGATGTATTTGTTTGTGGTCACTCTTTTAAACAGAATCCGATCACGTCCTTTTGATTCTTTTTAAGAGAAAGCAAATGATTTTATTTATTTTTGTTTGTAGAGGTTGTCCTCATAACAGGTTAGCTTCATACAATAAACTCATTTTCTTCTCAAATGTCTGTAGTCTTTTTTTATTTTATGCAAGTTTTTCCCCCAAGTAATCTATCATCTGCAATAGATAAAAAGAAAAGTGTCTGAATACAATGTCCAAAATGGTTCAAATATAGACTAACACAAAAACGTACATGCTCACAGTCTGGCCTACTTTAGGGGCTCCATATCCCATGAAAGCAAGCAATGTGTAATTTTTAAAAAGCATGAATGTATCTTTAATTGCTTATTAGATTAATGTTCCTCTTGCCCTGCATGCATTATACTAACTGTAAGATGTAAACATAATGCAAGGTGGAATTTTTAACTTCTCACATCTGATTTACTGTCTGTCAAATAAACCTCACAATAAACTTAAAACTTAATTCAAATAGCAGAGCTCAACACTAAGGATTTTTGGCAAAATAAAAAATATATTTAAAAGTAGGCTAAATATGGATTAATCAATTTTAACCCTGGATAACTCAAGAACCCTTCTATTAGCATCAATTAACATTGGCAAAATTTGACCCATGGGTTTTCCATGGTTAAGAAGTTACAGTCTCTAACATGCGCTCATTCGAACTCCGTGCACGCGCGCTACCGGTGGATGAATCTTTGTTGCGCGCACATGCGCGTCGCGTTTTCAATTTCAAGACAACAGTAACAATCCAGTCCAACACAGTGAATCTAATCATTATACAGTAAAAATATCACTTTAAGAATTAAAGGGTGGCGTTGAATTTTGTTATTAAACACGCTGATAAAGTAATTACTGGAGGGAGTGAAAGTAGCGCATTAAATTTGGGTCAGATTTCATGGGTCAATGCCACTCCGGTCACCCATTAGGCTCAGTTGCAGTAATGTTTCTTGTCACCTTGACAATCAAAGTGGTTGTTTTCATATTCTCATCATTAAACTGCTGTATAAATGTCAGAGTTGGTTTACATCTTTCTTGAACTTCCACTGGATTCGCGCAACTGGTTTGATTTGAGTGGTCATCTCGGAATAATTTTGACTTAATCTTATTTAATGGGATGCTGCGCAGACATGTTGCCTTGTTACATCACACTACCGCGAGATTGATTTTAAAGCATACTGAGTCATTTATTGTGGAATCGCTCTCGCGGTGCTAAGACGTCAAATGTCGAACCTTCCTACAGGAGATGTTGGACGGCGTTGAGTCCCTATGGTTGAGTCAAATAAGACGCGTCAGAAAATTACAGAGGTCCAGACCGCGGGGACCTCATTGGTAGGTACGGCAATGGTTACTGTAGTAAACCATGGTGACCACAAAATAATCTTTTTTTTTTTTTTTGAAAGCCATGTTTTACAAAAACCACCACGGTAACACGGTTTGAGTTTTTAACACAAATAATTACTCTAGCTCATAAAACCATGTGCTTGTTCCAAACATTTCTGACATGATAAACCGATATCACATTCTTGCAGGCTGGATGGCAGGAATGTCATATTTGGACAGGTTGTGAAAGGCATGGAAATTGTCTGGGAAATAGATCGCTGATGTGGCCAGCTGTGAACACCTAAACCACAAGGTTTCACCTGTATTTAAGTAATAGTCTGTGGGAACCCGTCAGTGCTCCCTCACCTAAATCCTGTCACTAACTACAACATTATTATCCAAGATTCATTGAACTATGATAAGTCAATGTTCAATTGTCTTTGCAAAAATGTCTGCCATTTTGTTTTCAAATACATGGATTACTACTAGCTTTCATGCTCTTCTTAACATCAGAACAGACAAATATGATATATCGTCCCCTTGGAATTATAGGTTCTATATCTGCATTCTGAGCAGTTTTGAGAGCTTTAAAGTTTTTGCATTACATAGGAAAACTTATATGGGGAACAAGTTTTTTTTAACATGAAAATTACAGGGACCCTAAATGTATTCTAAATATACAATATCAAAATACTGTCAGATTTGTAAATGGGTGTTTTTGGAAAAGGTCAAATGCAGATAGAACCTTCTAAAAAAAAAAAAAACACTTTTCGCTAAGAATTATAAGGTTCTATCAAAACATTATTTGAACTTTAAATATACAATTTATGTTGTAACAGTGTCTCAGAAAGGATTACATTTTACTTTCTAACACATTTTATGACATTTATTTCTTATTTTTAGCACTTCCATGTATTAAGGACATTGCAAATTAAGCAAGGTAGGTCAAAATATTTTGTCCAGTGCAGATGTTATTTTTTTGTACCAATTTGGTGGGTAATTAAAGACATTATTGCAGAAATTGTTACTTTAATCTTTCTTTTGTTTAGACAGAAAGCAGCTACTGTAATACATCTGAGCAGGACTTTCCATCTAAAGTGGGTCAGGTAAAATGGCTTTCTCTCTAGACATCAGTACAGTATGGCTGAAATAACATGCTAACAGTTATTGTTGTAATTAAGACCCCATCAATTAAATCGCTGACTATTTGACCTTTAAGGCTTAATATTGTAAAAATGAAGCCATTTTAAGACTTTAAAAACGGCAAGAAACAGACATGCTTCAGCAATTGTTAATTGTCAGCATTAATTCATAGTTTAATAATCATTAAAAATGATTGACTATATTATCAGACAAAATGTCAGACTCATTTTCTTAAAACACAGAACTATATTACTCTTTGTGACTCATTTTTTAAAAGACAGACTTATAATACTCTCTATCTGTTAGTGGCATGAATTTAAACATGGACTTAATGTCACTCATCTTCGCTCTGAGATGATGCTCAGTTTGGAGAGTACCCTTGGTTTGGGTAAGATGGATGTAGGTGCCAGACTTATCGTGTGTTTGCTTTGTCCTCTTATGTCTACTTTACCTCTTGGCTCTGCATGTGATTTTGTGTAATGAAGAGTATATGGACACTAATCAAACAAAAGCTGTGACACCTCAGAAAATGGAACCTGTTTGTACTGAAACAGCTTGGAACATGCCTGAAAGTCATACAAATCTATACTCATCATCATCTGTATGATTTTTATATGGGTTGTTCTTGTTCACCTTCAATAAAACGTGTGGAAAGACAATGGTGAAAAGAATTCAGACACTGCCATTGCCTTTTCAATATGGCTGTGCATATTGTCTACCTCCTGCACTGCGGAGTGGCCTGGAGTAGAGTATTTCATTGTTATCTTTTTAATTTGAGGATGCCTTGTCAGGAAGTCTGCCATAGCAAAGGCTATTCTGGAATTTCTGTTCTGAGGCACACAACTATCACTCCATGTTATCATCTCAGTGGCATGTGGATGATCACGTACAACGCCTCTATTTTAATAAGTGCACTTGCAACATCATTTCCTCCCCTACCTGACATTACCTCTGTGCACAAAACACAGTAGCTTTGTGTAGTAAGATTATACAAGTTGTTTCCACATATAAAGTTGATTTCATTCAAAGCGCTCCCGCAGATAGAACCTTACAGAGCCAAGTTAGAGTTCGACTTTATAGATAGAACCTTTTTGTTTTTTCAATAAAAATTCCCAAAATGTACACAACTTAAAACATCACATCATGTAAATAAGTCACAGAGTAAGAATATGTGAATAACTCAATTTTGTCAGATAGAACCTTATAATTCCAAGGGGACAATTTCTCAAAATGTTCTTGTTATGTGCTCTTATTTCATAAATATGCATAGCCTTATATGTACCTTTGCATTAGCTTCTTGTAAAAGCTTTATGAAAAGATGTTCACTACTCAGATTAAGAAAGGTATGATAACACAATCCAAAAGAGAATCAACCTGATTTTATCTGATTCATGATATCTTTAAAGGCTATACTGATCTATAGGCCAAATAAACCTACACAACTGAGACGTACATTAACAGTAAACCTACTTATCACTTATCAGGCCACAATAGGCTTTATTCCACATGAACAAACTGGAAACGTCAGTGAGAAAAATAAATCAAAAATAAGATATCGATCTGCAAATGCAATGAACATCGTTCATGCTCATCTTGTAGCTAAATTAATGCATCTTGATTAAAACAGGTCTATATTTACCAAAACACGTACTCTACAACAGATCCTGAATCTGTCCGGATACAACGTGTTTTACAGATTAGGGAAGTTTGTTGCGCATATGGACCAGACTCTGACCTCACGTTAACAACAAAAGGCACGCCTTCAAGCCGCGTTTCCTTAAATGCGGGTCAATGAAAAAAAATCTTAACAGGATAATTTCATTGGTCCAGGCTTGTGTCAGTCAAAGAATTCAAGCGCTCTTATTGGACGCACGCCATTCTGCAACGCCCTTCTCCGGTAATTATATCGCATAGCGGCCTTCATTCGGTCTTTCGCAAGTTGTAAGCGCACCGTCGTTAAACCGTTTACCCACCTCAGCATCATCCAAACTTAAAACATCTTAAATCATGGCAAAGCCCAGAGTTTTCTTCGATATTACCGCAGACGGCAAGCCGGTCGGGAGAGTGATCATGGAGGTAAATTTTAGGCGATATTATATGTCTGTCGCAGCAGTCATCTTGCCAAAATGGAGTAATTTTCCACTCGAGATTGAGTTTGGTGCTTATTGAATAGCCGCAATGGAAGGCATTACAACTCTGCATGTTCTCGGACATAAAACTTTAATCGTCCTCAACCATTTATTTCACAGATTGGTTGCGCTTTAGCATAACTTGCGTTGTAGGTTACTTTTGTGTATGTATTTATTACGTTTACCTTCAGTAAGTGTGCAGCTTTAATTTGGGTGTGTTCATGCCGTTTGCAGACATCATGTCACGACGCTAGTGATTGAAACTGACCAAACGAGCGAAAATACGCTGGAATATCGCACGCGGGAACGAGCATTGAATGAATGGGCTGGGTCGTTTTTCTATTGTTCAGCTCTGGTACCGGTAAAACGACTTAAATCATCAAGGCCAAGTTGAACATCACGCCCTTTAAACATACTCAACGTAACGGCTTCCAAACACGCGCATCCGCTTACGGTTTTAATGCTAACTTAAAAATAAAGCGTTTCTTTCCCGCGTGATCCCCTTCCTCGTGAAGTGAAGGGCTATTCTGGAAAGTTCTGCGTTCGTGTGTATGAGGAGGGGGATGGGAAGGAACCGTTCTCTGAGCTGCGGCGATTTGTATGTAACCGCTATTATAGTCAAACGATGCGGCATACAGGATGTACATGTAACCATCTAACGGCAGTTCTTATTGAAATACTGTTGTGGTGGCTTTACAAACCAAGATTTCACACAACGTACTTGCAAGTTATAAACGGCCATTTTAAATCTAACGTTAACTTCCAATAAAAAAACCCGGAAGTGTCACACTTGCACGTGGTGAGGTTTGAAGTAGAACGCTTGGAAAGAGACGAGCTAGTGCTCTCGTCCAAATTTGTTTATTGCAAAACGAATTCTATCATTTGTCTTTACTTTCGACACTCGTTTTTGATTGGTGTCTGTGTGCGTGCCGCATTCATATCACCGTGCGCGCGCCATGCAGTTTTTTTCACGCTTGCTGTAATGCCGCAGAAGCTTCATTTTGTGGCTAGATGGTGCAATGTGATCATGCAGCTGTATGGGTGGCGTGCACCCCCAAGCAACTGAGCAGACAACATCTTGAAATATGATTTTATTTGTGGTGGGGTAAATGTAATGAACACTTGCGCAATTTTCCCTCAAATTCCTCTATGCAGCTATTTAATAACAAAAAAGTTTTTGGAACCATGTTGTCGAAACTGAACATTTTGAGTGAGTTACTGTGATAATTTATCTAATTAAATACGTTTTCTGTTTACAGCTGAGAGCTGATGTTGTCCCCAGGACAGCAGGTACCATCATTTTTCCCTATTATGAATTTCATTAAGGGTCATTTGCTAGTTTTGACATGCAGAAAAATCTTCTATTTGTTTTCTCATCTTCCCCTTTCAGAGAACTTCAGGCAGCTGTGCACAGGAGAGCCTGGCTATGGCTACAAAGGATCCACTTTCCATCGTGTCATCCCTGACTTCATGTGTCAGGTATAAAAGATTGTGTAGTCTGTCGTTGTATGATGTTTTTTTTTTGTATGCCTGAAGTGAGCGTGATGTGCTGCAAGCTTTTTGGCAACTTAATTTTCAGCGTTTCAGCTCTAATCTGTTCAAACTGTGGATGTAGGGTGGTGACTTCACAAAGCACAATGGAACCGGTGGAAAGTCCATTTACGGAAATAAGTTTGCCGATGAGAACTTCACCCTGAAACACACTGGTGCTGGTATCCTGTCCATGGCCAATGCTGGTCCCAACACCAATGGTTCCCAGTTCTTCATCTGTACAGCTGCTACTTCATGGTGAGCTTGTAAAGTGTTCATGTACAATGTGTGTGATTTATATCCTTAGTCTTATTTTAAATATAACCTCCTTGACCTAAACTTTTACCCCATGTTGTCTTTTTGTAGGCTGGATGGCAAGCACGTTGTTTTTGGACAGGTTGTGGAGGGCTTGGATGTCATCAAGAAAGTTGAGAGTTTTGGTTCTAGTAGTGGAAAGACCAGCGCCAAGATCGTCGTTGCTAATTGTGGCGAGCTGTAAACACCTCAACCACCATTTTCACCAAAACTTTAGTCTAGTTACCCCTCAGTACTCCCTCTCCTAAATCTTGCAGTTAACCGCAACATTCCTGTCAAACTTTTATAACCCCACATCGTCCATTTGTTTATGACGAGTTGCCTTTATCTGTTTTCTTTTACAAATGAAGTCATGTAGGCTTATTTGTGTATCAAATTCTGAAAATAAAGGGGAACAATTACATTGTTTATTTGTTTTTTGTTTTACACGCTTTTCATTTCTTTTAATGTGCACAGCCTCTGCTCATATTTAAGTCTTGGTTAAACTTAAAACTGTAACCATATCCATTTCTTTTCAAATGCTCTAATTCAGCATAACGTTATCCCTGTGTAAAAAGGTAATACTATCTGAGAGCTGGCACGTGTAATCTTAGCTTTGTGGTTAATGGATGCCAATTTAAAGTTGACCTGATTGAACCTGTAATTCATCCATGCATCATATGCTGTGAGCTGAATTTATTAAATTGCTTTGCACCTAATTTGTGAGTAATGTTTTAAGACCATTGTGCAATTTTGATACATTTGTATCAAACCTTGTGAGTTTGACACACAGTTTTGCCCAACAAGATAATCTTTATTGATGAACACATTTTGAAGTCTCTCTTTTACTAGTAAACCCATTTAGACTTCAAATTCATGAAAGTTGTTCATCTATTAAGATTAACTTGTTGGCATTTTTGTTAAATACTGCTTTTTGTGATATGCAAAAGTCTATGGGGAAAAAATAATGGACAAACACAAATGAGATTCAGCGCTCTTGACGTGCTGTCATATTGGAACTTTAATCTGTATGTTGCTAAGGATATATGAAAAACTGTTCTGGCCAGAGGGGATACAGCTACAGCCAAATTTTACAAGATGTTGGGTTTTGGGGTAGGATAAGGATGAAAAACAGTGGTTCTGAGGTGCGTTTCCCAAAAGCAACTACGGTTGCAAGTTCTGTGGTTACCAATAGAGTTCAAAGGTAACCATGACCATTGTCAGCTAAGGATGCTTTTGGGAACGCACCCCTGGTTAGATAGGATACAGGTACGGCCTAAATCCTGTGAAAGTTTGGGGGTAGGATTAGGATGAAAACAGCGCTCATCTGGCAAGATTCTAACTAAGATACAAATATTGTTTTCTCCCACAAACATATAAGTCACATATAAATCCACTGGAATCAATGGATTACGTAAGGAATAATTGACGATGGGCCATTAAATTACTCAAAAATAATGCACAATTTTTTTTTTTAAATAATTCAAGGGCCGGAGTCAATTATTTCGCTTATACCACAGACATTGCTCTTGTGGTTATTTTAAGACATTTGACAGGTTAGGTGTGCGTATCTCAAAAAATAATGCACACCCGTGGAACATTTCTCAATCAATTAGAATAAAGCATTCAACTGGCCCATCAAACCTATTTCTTTTTACCTATTACCAATTTCTTTGTTCTAATGAACACAAAGGAAGATATTTTGAGAAATGTTTGTAACCAAACAATTCATAGACCCCATTCACTTCCATAGTAGGAAAAAATAATACTATGGAAGTGAATGGGGTCCACAAACGGTTTGGTTACAAACATTTCTCATAATATCTTCCTTTGTGTTCATCAGAACAAATACATTTATATGGGTTTGTAACAACATGAGAGTGAGTAAATGATGACAGAAGTTTCATTTTTGAGTGAACTATCCCTTTAATGTGCTTTGGAACCACCCTCTTAAAAAGAAAACTGTTCTAATGAAAAATAAATTAATTTGTGTTTCACTAAAGAAATTAAACCAAATAAGTCATCCTGGACATGAATATTCATTATCTAGTGAACTGTTCCTTTAAAAGGACACTTGAACAAGGTTGACCATTCACACTAGTCGTGCATGTTCTTACCCAACAGAGGTCGCTCGATAGCTAATTAAAAATTTGCAGAAATTTACGCCCAGGCCGTGCTTTGTCAGATTTGTTTTCATGTACAGACATAAACGTTACTCATTTTTTATTGTTAAAAGAACGACTTTCCGGGTTTTATTGGATGTATACGTTAATCAAAAATCTTTTGAACGTAAATCACGATTTTCCTGTAATGTTTTGATCCAAAATGCACGCTACTGAGTAATGGTTTATGGTTACCAGTATTTAACTTTTTGGGGGGCTGGTTAACCAGGCTTTTCACCAGTCCTTCGGATGATACACACTCCATGTCCACGCGGGCTGTCGGCTTGCTCGTGGCAGTACAAGTTCTTCTCACAGTCACAGCGCTCCAGTTTTCTGTGGAATTTTGCGCGTCCCCGCAGCAAGCAGACCTCGCCCATCACGGGAACGCGCTGACATCTTCTACCAGTCAAGTAGAGCGCGCAGCACAGACCCTCCTCACAGTCACGCGAGCGCACGCACTGGGACATCTCCGGTACTGCAGGCAAAGAAATATCACCATAGTACGATTCACTGCAGTCCAACAATACCTTTGGTTAATTGAATTATGTTAATATGTTGATAATTTAAATAAGTAAATGTTTATGGCATTAAAGATGGCATGTATTTTAAGGTCAGGGTGTTAAAGAGGGGGTATGTAAAGTTGTAAGAAAACGTACCAATTGTAACTTATTCATTTTTTAGAACATAAAGGAAATATATCCCCTTACCTCTCTGCTTTCCTCGTTCATTCACTTGAATCCTTGTTTTACTTGCGTATCGCTGTTTCTTCTTGGAGTTTTTGCATGTTTCATTTGCCTTAGGTATTATATCAAAATAAAACATGTAAGGCATTGTTGATCAAAAAATTATGTTGATCTATATATATACCTAGGCTATATATATATATATATATATATATATATATATATATGATCACATATTATATCTTTGTTACCTGTGCAATGTTGCAGTCTGTGATTCCCAGATTAACAGAGCTTCTTCTCCTGACAGAATTATGGGAATTTGCTGCTATCTCGCTCCGTAAATTCAAAACTGACTGGAAGAGATTGTTACATAATACATAATGTCAATTAGAATTTTATTTAATAAAATAATTTATAATTACTAATACATTAACTAAAGTGTTGACCATATTAGACCAATTGCCTATAGTTGTTGTTTATTAATGAGTTATTGTACATTTATGCACAACATTGCCCATTCATAAACACATGGAGGCAAAACAGTGAGTATAGTATGTAATCTATATAAGGATATAATAATATATATTTTCTTACCTCTTGAGAGTTTGTCGTTTCTCTAGAGGACTGGATGATGTTAGACTCCAGGCATTGTACTGCAGAAATAACAGACAGCAAAAATATAACTGTCTGCATTGTTGTACATTGAGAGTCCAAACGACAGACAGGTGATGAGCTCTACTGTGGATGAGCAATCTGCTCCGGTGTTTTAATGGTCCTACAGCAATAACCCAAATTTAATGTGAAAAAAAGAAAAAAAAATGGCTCTTTCATTAGTGCTTATTTTCTGAGTGTTTATGTAGGAAGTGTGCAGTGCATTACAGTGGTAATTAAGGCAAATTATGGCCCACACGCATAACAAACATGAAAGCTTTGATGTACCTTTCATGATCCACATAGACCCTTTACACATGTAACACCTTTGAAATGTGTTATGATGAATAATAGAACATCCTTTAAATGACAGCCATTATTTAACCGCATCAGTAGACTCGGATGTAAGGTGCTTCCTGGAGAGGAACAGGTGATTATCTACACCTGAACACTGGCTTACAGGGGAAAAGCCAAAATCTGTGTTTCTCATCAGATCTATCTATCTATCTATTAGGTCTGGGTATTGATTCAGATGTTCCAGATCGATTCGATTTCGATTCACAAGCTATCAAATTGATTCGATTCCGATTCTCGATTAAATTTTCGATTCCGGTTCTCAGGTAGGTTTTTATACTCGATTCTCGATTCAACTCAATGAATATAGATTTAATACATACTATATTAATAAAAAAGAACAGTGAACAGCAGTTTACAAGTGGGTAATTAATAAAAAGAAATTAAAAGCCACAACACGTCTTGCTTGCGAAATCTAAAATGCTTCCATTCCTCTGTTCAATGTTTGCGGGAAAAAATATGAAAAAATCGATTCTGCTCTTTGAGAATCGATTTTTAATCGACCACGTTTTAAAAAACAATTAATCGAAAAATTAACTACCAGCCCTACTATCTATCTATCTATCTATCTATCTATCTATCTATCTATCTATCTATCTATCTATCTATCTATCTATCTATCTATCTATCTATCTATCTTTCTATCTATCTATCTATCTATCTATCTATCTATCTATCTATCTATCTATCTATCTATCTATCTATCTTTCTATCTATTTATCTTTGCCCATCCATCTATAGACTAAAGCCTTTGCCATAAATGTATTTAGGATAAATAAGGGATAAGAAGGGGTCAGAAGATATTTGTTTATTCATGTTATTGTGACAAAAAAAGAGGAAATGAGAAGAATTAAAGTAAATGTAGATGTCATTTAGTTTTTCTGTCCTCACAAATACCATGTAACACGTCAAAATGACTTCCAAAAATTTGTATGTGGTCCATTTTAATTCAAAAGCTCACGAATTACACATTAAACAATGTCAGCAGATTTCTGTGAGAGTTAAGTTTAGGGGTAGGGTATAATATTTATTTAGCATTAGAACTTTACGTCCAGTTTCGTTTTTTTTAATGGACTAGTTGCTAAACTGATCTCTTGAACAAATGCCTCATCGAAAATAACAAATGTTTTGGTTTCCTAGGTAATCTACTGTTGTTTTTTGCTTGTTATATAAATAAACTACGTTTAAAGAACTTTGTTGTTGTTTCTTAGCGGAGTTTACCGTAAGTTACATGCGGACCACGACAGCCGCTTGTTTATGTTGTTACTGCTGAAACCGTCTATAAGAGGTTTCATTGTAAATTTTAAGGTCTGTGTCTGTTTATGTAAAACAGAGTGGGTGCTGATCATAGGGCAGGTGATGGAAGTTCACCCACCAGCATTCAAAGCCTCGGGCCATTAACAAAAGCATTCAGACGTGTTTACATGCATGTAGACAAAGCCTCGCTAGACTCTAACGCTTTTGTATGTGTTTGTTTAAACGCCTCTGATATTTGAATCATGTTTTGATTGTATGATTATATTTTAGTGGTGAAGTTTTGACAGGATGTCCTTATGTGTTTGTCCTACAGTGGATCACCACAGATGGCACAGGGGAAAGGTTAAACTGGTTGAGTCATTTAACATTTTCCATAAATGTTCAGTGGCTGAAAAGATGAACATTACACAGAAAACTGAAATCGCCACAGGCTAAAATAAGATTTTTCCTCCGAACCATGAAATTGCAAGGGTTAAGATACTGCTGTAATTTTGTAATATGTAACTGTATGTCAGTTATCTAAATATTATGTACAGTACTGTGCAAAAGTCTTAGGCCACCATGCTACCATTAGATTAGTTGTTTTTGCAATGGTACAGTAATCATAATTCTTTTTCAGTCTCTTTATTAGAATACAACCAGAAAATACAGGAAACGTGTATGTATTAAAAACAGTATAAAAATATAAGCTGAAGTGTCAAGTATTTAGGGTAAACTCCCCTTCCACTTGAGCAAAAGCAGGCAGCTGCAGGATCTCCTAAACCTAAATGAAATTAAATCCTAATTTCTAATTCTAATCGAATGACTTCAGGACTTCAGTCTCCTCAAAAAAGGTCAAGCTGTTTTTCGTGCCAAGAGAGATCACACTAAATACTGACTGATGCCTGAAGAAGACATTTAGTTCTGAAAATGTAGTTTTTAAATGCATGTGTACATATTTTTCAGCATTTTCTGTTTGCATCTTTAAAGAGTGAAAAATTAATATAGAAGGACATTAACACTTTGCTAAAATAACAAAGCTGGCGATGGTGGCCTAACTTTTGCAAAGTACTGTAAAATAGTTACATAAAAGAGAAATGTAATTTGTTTCACAATTGTTATAACACTAAACTTAGTTTTTCGAACCAAATTCCCACTGGTTCACACTAATTTAACAAATCATTCATTACACAATTGTTCAAACTTTTTTCTAATAATGTTTCTTACTTATTGTACACAAAATAAACCAGCTCAGGGTGTACAGGTGGTGCAAGTGTCGTATGTATATACCAACAATGAATAGAAACAATCTGAGAGACTGAGGAGGAAGAGTATGAGGAAAAGCTGGTGGATATAAGACTGTGTGGATCTTTTGAAAGCATTGCTTGATTTTGAGTATGAGATGATTGTTTCTGATGATTGAACTATTGATGTAAGGACTCTGCCATAGTCTGGTTTGGTAATTATATCTAGTTGTGTATGGCAGGGTCCTGACAGTACAATGTTTTGTGTGGGAGAGCGTGGTTTTGATATTGTCATATCAGACCACGTTTTTCCCATGTCTTGTGACTTTTCCCCGCTCCCTTGTATTCTCTTGTCATTGTGTGTTATTTTTCCCCGCTCCCTTGTATTTTCCAGTCTTTGTCTTTTAGGTCTTGTTTAGTCTAGTGTTCTGTTTTCATGTATGTATATGTGCATGTGGATGTATGTATGTGTATGTATGTGTATTTGTATGTGTGTGTATATATGTGTATGTATGTGTATATATATATATATATATATATATATATATGTACGGATGTATGGATGTTATATGTATATATGTGTATATTGTATGTATGTGTGTATATGTTTTTATATATTTGTATATATTTATATATATAAATATATTTATGGTTTTGTCTTGTGGGTACTGTGGTTGTCTTGTGTTTGTATGTGTTTTACAGGTTCACTTGTGCTTCCCTCACAGGTGTTCCTGTTCAGTTTGATTGCCTCCTCTCGTCTTCCTCACCTGTTGCTTGTTTTCCCGTCATCATGTCTGTGTATTTAAGCCCTGTGTGTTTGTTTGTTCCTTGCAAGTTCGTTTGTCATAGTTTGTTGAGATACTCGCCTGTCACTTTGTCTTTATACTAGTCTGTCACAGTGTATGTTCTTGCCATTTCTAGCTACGCTAGTTCCGTCGTGTTTTGTGTCTGTTTCTTGTTGTGGAATTATCTCTCCTACCCCAGTCTGTGCTCTCTGCTACCCGGGAGTTTTTCTGTGGACTCTGATTACTCGACGGCTCTCAGAGACTGTTTCTCACTCACCAGTTACGGACCACTCTCCTTCTGCCTGCTTAACTGCCTGCCTGTTTTATTGACTGCCTTTTGTGCTTACAGCAGCGCACACTCGCCGCGGCATTGCCGCTGTCCAGTAGGAGGGTCCTTCAGCACTGAAGCTGCACGGCTTCTCCCTTCAGCACCACTAACGCTCTCTCTCTGCCCGCCACAGGATCTCCTCTTCCATCTGCCTCGAGTGCCTGTAGTCAGACTGTCATCTGGCCTTTTGTGGTTGGCCCCCACATATACTCTCTCCCACCGTTCGCTGTCTGGCCGGAGCCCGAACGTGTGTGGCTCTCCTCCCCGGTGCTTGTGTGTGCTCCCCGCCTCAGCCGTCTGCCCTGGTGTGGCTTTATGCCCAGACGCGCAATTGTCTGTTTACCCACATTATTATTTAAATAAAACCTTCTGTTTACTGCATTGGGATCTTCTCTGTTTTCTTGAGTCCTGACAATTGAACTATTTTATGTTATTTACACAACAGAGGACTGAAGGACATTCAGTAAAGCCTGAGTGTTTAACGGAAGTTTCACATTTTTAGCTCACTGGGATGATTTAGGCTTGTGAGTTTTATACATAACTTGAGATACTTTAAAGTTTATTAAGATGTAGGCCTATCCTAAAGCCTTAGGTGAAATACAAACAATAAATCATAATTACAATTTAAGATGGAGTTCATACTGTATGCCGTTAATGCACGTAGCTGTTGGTTATCAACGACCAGTATTGACAGGCAGCTATGCGGGCACAAGTGGAAAGCAGCAGGCGGTGTGTATTGAGGCTCGATGAGAGATCACAGATAAAGAGTCGTTGTGACGAAAAGAAGCCTGCAGGTCATTCACCTACCCAATAAAGACCAACAGATGCACACAATTACTGCCCCAGTGACGCACAGTTTATATGTGTGCGTGTGTGTCCATGTGTGCACGTTTCCTCCAAAAGACATTGGCCCTTTCAGCAAATCTTATGCAGATGGACACAGAGACCTCCCTCCCTCAAGCAAAACTCAGAATTTGACAAGTGACCACAGCGCCCCGGACATACACTGGTACGCTCAGAGATAATGCATTCAAAGGTAAGACGAATTTTCATTCAACTCAGAGAAGATCTGTTATTTACCATATTGCATGATTATTATCAACATTTAACAATGTTACTGTGCATGTTTTTATGTATATTATTAAATACTGAACAGCATTTTTTAAATAAAATATTGCTTGCTGATAGTTTAAAGGGATAGTTCACCCAAAAATGAAAATTCTGTCATGATTTACTCACCCTTGTGTTGTTACAAACCTGTATATATTTCTTTGTTCTGATGAACACAAAAGAAGATATTTTGAGAAATGTTTGTAACTAAAATGTTTGTGGACCCCATTTACTTCCATAGTATTATTTTTTCCAATGGGGTGCACGAATGGTTTGGTTACAAACACTTCTCAAAATATCTTCTTTTGTGTTCATAAGAACAAAGAAATTTATACAGGCTTGTAACAACATGAGAGTGAGTAAATGATAACAGAATTTTTGGGTGAACCATCCCTTTTAAAAAAACTTAGTAAGTGTACCCTCTGAAATTACGTTTAAGAGGTTTTTGTTGTTGATTTTATTCCTTTAATCTTGAAAGTATTGTGCTACATAAACCACACAGAAACTCCCTCTTTCAAGGTGTTGACAGAATTAACTGTTGGTTGGAGATTAATGCTGATTGATAGCTTGAAAACACAACAAAGAGGTAACAATGTTGCTAACAGGCATGATCTCAGATGTCTGTTAACAAACACAGGTGTTGATGTATGGATCAGTTTTAATTGATTTATTTATGTTAATGCCTGTGAGAAACACTGATAACACGTTCAGCATCAGATGTGCATCAGCAGTGCTCCATCATCTCTACATAATCTAAATGTTCTGTAATACGTAGTAAATGAAATAATACAGCGCATTACTAAATGTAAGTGGAGTTAGCAATTACAGCACATAAAGAAGCATTATAGGTATTATCCTTTAGTCACGCACACAAGAAATGAAACATACAGCCAACTGCCTTTAACCCCAAACAAATCAGATAAAAAAAAGATTTAAAGTCAAAGATAAAAGAGCCTGAAACACTGAGACTGTTCCTGCATGCCCTAAAGCAACTGGTGATCATTGAAATTCAATCACACAGCACTTTACAACAAAGCTGTCCTCAAGCCCTTTTACACATCACAGACGACTGAGTAAAAGTATCAAAAACTACATTTTGGTTCCCTGTTGGGTGATTTTAAGCATCAAACGCATTCAGCAGTAGTTTGAGATGTACAATATGCACAAAAGAAAAGGAGAAAAACGTTATTGTAAAAAGCTCTTCATGGTATACAGCATGTCATACATGTTTATAAGATAGTCTATTGTGTATTGTCTATTGTTTATTGTTTATTAAGTGAATAGCAAATGTATTTACACAGCAGCACGCACTATTGTATTATTGGTCTACTGTGATTGTAAGCATGTATGTGAATACATTACTGCAATTCTGTATTGCTGCTAATGCATCTGAATTTCCCACTGGGATGGGAGATCAATAAAGTATCCATTTATCTATCCATCTATCTATCTATCCATCTATCTATCCATCTATCTATCCATCTATCCATCTATCTATCCATCTATCCATCTATCTATCTATCTATCTATCTATCTATCTATCTATCTATCTATCTATCTATCTATCTATCTATCTATCTATCTATCTATCTATCTATCTATCTATTGCTTAAAAAGACTTTGAACTATGTAATACTGAACTGTGAAGTTACACCGTTAAACAGTTTTTTTCACATTTCTGTGTTCACCGTGGGTCGATGACGCATGAGAGTCACCAAGCTTGGCCACACCCCTAACACAATCGCGAGCAACCATCCTAACTTAGCAACTTTGTTGGTTGCAATTCAATTTCCCATTGCCAACCAACTAAGCTGCTAACAGGTTAGCAACGATGCTTTTGGGAAACGCACCCCTGGTTGTAGCGGTATTTGCGAGTGGGCGTGGTTTTAGCACCAACATCGGACACGCCCCCAGCGTTTGAAAGCAGAGAATGCTGCTTATTTTCCCAGAATATTTCCCTTATTTTATTTATTTGGCGTTTTTATCATTCAAATTTAGCTGGGTGATTAATTACAATTTTTTATTTTGTGTGACAAACTCAGAATACTTTACAAGGACTTTTTACAAAAACAAATATTTTACTCAGAATGTAAAAAGATAGGAAAAATTGTTCTAATAGGAAGCTTTGACTGAATCGTTTAACCTGTAGTTGTGTATGCAGTGACAGAGGTGGATCATGCCTTTGCCAAATCCCATGGAATGGATCAAGAAGAGCCGGGGTTCTCCTCGTCTGGTGCTTGTAATCGTCTGTGTGGCCCTCTTACTAGACAACATGCTGCTAACTGTTGTGGGTAAGTAAAAAGTCATACCAAACACAAGCAACCGAATCAGGCGTATGAGACCACAAAACAAAAGTCAAGCTCGATAACCGACCCTCAACACACCCATGACATTTACCTGCTTACATCTGCTGTAACCCCTGCGCATACAGGCTGCAGCTGCCTGATGGAAGTACCGTCTCCTTCTCTTCTGTTCCTCATGTCACTTCTTGTTCTTCCCAGTTCCCATCATCCCCACTTTCCTGTATGCCATGGAGCATCATACGCAAAACCTTTCGTCTGCCACCACATCCGAGTCTCTTCCAGCCTCCACAAGGTCGACCTTCAACTCCATCCAATCTCTGTACGACAACACCACCTATACTATCACGATCACCAATCACAATCTTTCTACTGCACTCAGCCCATATGGAGGTTCAGAGAGTTATAATATTTCTTCTGGATGTAAAGAGGACAGTCAGTTTTTGGAAGATGAGAATGTCAGAGTTGGGCTAATGTTTGCCTCCAAAGCCGTAGTGCAACTCATTGTCAACCCTTTTGTGGGTCCCCTTACTAACAGGTATACATACACGGTTGGTATTTACCGCTACATTGCTTTGATCATCTAAATATCTGCTAAACAAGGGCAATAAAATAGCTTTATGCATGCAGTATCAATCTGTGCTTTGCTTATGTTCAAATAACAAACTGTCTGATTTTCTTTTTAAAGGATTGGATATCACATACCAATGTTTGCGGGGTTTGTCATCATGTTTGTCTCCACAATAAGTAAGTCATGTTTTGTTGTGTAAAGGCAGCAGTGTCAAATTAGTCAAAAGTTGTAAAGGAACCATTTCTAAGCAATTCTCAAATGTCTAGCTTCCCATGAAAAAATTAAAGGTGCTCACGCGTTTTAGGCCATAAACATTTTTGTTTCATACAGTAAACATCTCCTCACTATCTGCCTGTCCTCTGAACACACTGTAACAAAACTGTCTCTGTAGACAGCCCAGGCTCCACAAACTGCAACATAAACAAAATGGTCAAACCTACCACCACGAAACATAACAAATGGCGGTTTTCCATTGCATAGTACCCCACGGTTTAGTTTAGTTTGGGTCGGGTCAGCTCACCTCACCTCACTTTGGCATGGTTAGCTTTTTCATCGAGTTTGGTATCACTTCGGAGTGGGAGGGATTATGAGGTGTCGTTATATTTGCGCTGCATACTGCTGTGACATCATACAGAGAGTTCGTTGTACATTCCCGTACATTTATTTATTTCTCAGTCCGCCACAAAATTAAAATTGGCCACCACAAATAGATGTTTGCACATCGTGTTTATCACTAACGTCACCTCTGTCTCACATGACAGTTTCTTCTCAAACACCGGGGCGTCAGTCAACGGCGCTCCACTGAGCCTCATTGAAGTTGCATTTAAGCATATTGGAACCCCAACCGAGGTGGTAGGAAAAAAGTATCGGGTACTACGTACTGCACCCAATGGAAAAGCTCCCAAAAGTAAGCTGACCCGACCCAAACTAAACCAAACCGTGGGGTACTATGCAATGGAAAAGCGCCAAAAGTGTTCCAGCCAATAAACGACAAGAAGGATTTGGGAGTGGGGGTTGGGCGGGTTCATGACTCATTCAGAAAGCACGGAAGGGAGGGGTTATCTACGCTCCATTTTGTGACAACACTTCGAACGTCAACAAGAAGTGATGTCACACAGATTTGCCTAGAGCGCCTTTTATTTTTAACCCAATTTTTTTTATTTCAGATTTGGAGCCTTTAATACCCACACTCTAAAATATGCTGGGTTGTTTTTAACCCAGGGCTGGGTCACTATTGGACAGAACACACTGCCGGGTTAAAATGACCCAACTGCTGGGTTATTTTAACCCAACTGCTGGGTTGTTTCAACATGGTTGATTGACAATAACCCAGCAATTGGGTTAAAACAACCCAGCAGTTGAGTAATTTTAACCCGGCAGTGTGTTCTGTCTAATAGTGACCTAGCCCTGGGTTAAAAACAACCCAGCATTTTTTAGAGTGCATGCAAGGTCTCTATTTAAGTTTTTTTTTTAATAAAAAAAATTCAGTCACAAAAAACACATTCTTGACTAGTTTTCCCTTTATTCAGGAAATAAAATCTCTATAAAATTTACAAACTACCAAAGGCTACAAAGTGTATACAAGATGTGAGTGATACATGCATCAGAACTGTTCTAAAATGGCGGATACATCTACATATATGGAGGAGTTAGCTGTCATATCTAGTTATATCTATTGGTTAACTTTATAGGAAAAAATGGTTCTGTGAACACTCTAAAAAAGAGACAAACCCAGCCGTTGGGTTAAATAAACAAAGAAAATTTTATATTTGACCCAACAACAATGTAAAACAACCCAGCATTTTGGGTTAAAACAACTCAGAATAGGTTAAATTACAATCAAGCAGGTTGGGTTATTTTCAACGAGGTGTTTGTTCCAGAGTTCAGTTTAGCCCCTAGTCCGACCATTCACAGACCAGGGGCCTCATTTATAAAACTGTGCGTAGGATCCTTACTAAAAGTCTACGTACGCACAAAAGCCAAAAATGGCATACACCAAATGCAATGTTCCCTTTATAAATCACAGATCACCTGCAAGTGTGCGTACATGAATCATCCTAATATCCCACCCTGCAAGCCCATTCTCCTATCAAGTTTGTTTTTTTATAAATCACAACCTTTGTGTGGGAAAATGGCGTTTTGTGCATACGCGCGCTTTATAAATGAGGCCCCTGACCATAACCGCGACAACACGTGCATCCGATGAAAGCGTCTATATGGCACTTAGAACCATAAGTGGTACTATAGTAGTGCTATAGCATCACTTAAAGTTCTACATGGGTACCATTTTTTAGAGCACAACACATAACAAACAGTTGGCTTGTGACCCAGCCAACCGCTGATCTGCTGCTTGTAAAGTTGTTTGAAGTAATATTAAACCACAATGAAAGACTAATGAGATCTTTCCTATCTTTATGTGTTTGTGGATGTGTATGTTCTATATGAAACTTTATCTGGCTTAGGTTTTATAGTCTTCTATTGTTCCGGTAAAAAATAAAGCTCTGACTCTCTCTCTGGCTTCTCTGCAGTGTTTGCCTTTTCAGGGACGTACGGTTGGCTGTTTTTTGCCCGCTCGCTGCAGGGGATTGGCTCTTCCTTTTCCTCTGTGGCAGGTATTAGGAAATCTGGGTGTTGTGGTATGCTTGAAGTATCATATAAAATACAAAGTATTCAAGTTAGTGTATATATATATATATGTGTGTGTGTGTGTGTGTGTGTGTATAATACTTCTGTAGGTCTGGGAATGCTGGCCAGTGTGTACACAGATGATAATGAGAGGGGAATTGCGATGGGAATAGCTCTGGGAGGACTTGCCATGGGAGTACTTAGTAAGTTACTGTAGCATTACATTTGTTATATTCTTTAAATTAACAGCACAATCTAAAAATCAATGTCTTGTAATGTTGTACCTAAATGAAAGTGGTTTTACCATTGTGCTTCCTTTAGTTGGAGCGCCTTTCGGCAGCGTTATGTATGAGTTTGTTGGTAAAAGTTCTCCCTTCCTCGTCCTTGCCTTCCTGGCTGTATTTGATGGAAGTGAGATAAGTTTTCATTAGTAGCCTTTACATAACTTCTTGCATTTTATACATTCTGTTACATTTACATAATGCATTTTTATTTCAACACCAGTCCTCCAGCTGTGTATTCTTCAGCCCTCCAAAATATCTCCAGGGGTGAGTCCCTTCATCAGATTTATCAGATCACAAATTCTGAAAGACAAAACAAGAAAGTCATAGAGATATATATATTCTTGTATGTTTCTCTTTAGAGTGTTGAAGGATCACCGTTGATCACCCTGTTAAAGGATCCTTACATACTCATTAGTGCAGGTGCGTGTGTTGGTGTACTATCAAAACAGATGCATCTTCACGCACTGTTCATATTGTATATATAAAACCAGATGAGCCCTAAGCAGTAGTCCTCTAGCTGTAATTATACATTTGGCTCCACAAATTGATGGCTGCATGTTTAGGGATGTGAAGAGCTAAAGGGATTTGTAAATGAAGCGGAAGAGGAGCTTGCTTGCTTGAGTGAATGATGACTGAGATTATGATTCCTATATATAATTACAGGCTCATTGTGCTTTGCAAACATGGGAGTGGCTATTTTAGAGCCCACACTTCCCATCTGGATGATGCAAACAATGTGTTCACCAAAATGGCAGCTGGGTAAGAATCTCAATTCTTCATATTAGTATATTACTCGATGTTTTCATGATGTGAAAGTCATGATAGGCCTTCCTAACTTCCCTTGTATTTTTGTTCTTCACTATTTAAGTTAAATCCCATTTTTTTCCACTAATATATATTTTAAAAACACAAATTCAATAATATAGTTATATTAAAACCTCCTCAGAAAGATAAAAGTACAACTTTACAATGTCAAGACCTATTTTGTACAGTCTATGGTCAAGACAGGAAGATGTACTTTAATCCACGCTCTCAAAAAAAAAAAAAAAAGGTACAAAAGTTGTCACTGGGACAGTACAGTTTAAAAAGGTCCCAATATGAACCATTTTGGCACAGATATGTTCCTTTGAGGTACCAATATGCACCTTTTAGGCACAAACCTGTACTTTTTGAAAGGGTACCGCCCCATTAACAACCTCTGTACTTTCTTATACCTTTTTTTCTGAGAGTGCACTGATTGGTTGAAAATTCACTGCTAAATGGTTCCTGGTGTTTCTGATGGCATTAGTTCTCCTGATACTCTGAAATATATTATCTTTAACTATGCCGGGTTCAGGGGCGTTGAACAAGACCTTGGGCCCTATGCATAGGCAGTTCTGATGGGCCCCCATGCCCCACCCCCATAATATATTTCAGACTTTTCAAGGGGCCTCTCTTCCTTTGGGGCCCTGGTAATCAGTACTGGTTTTACCCCCAGTCCGACACCCCTGGCTGGGTTGCTTTAACCCAAAAAGCCAACATTTTAAGGATTCAAGGGTTTTATTTGTCACATACACAGTTGCATAGGGACTTTATAGCTAGTTGTGAAATGACAGTCAGGTCCGCTCCATGGACAGAATAAAAAATAAACAATAAAATTTAAAAATTATATGTACAGAATAAAGTAATATGTGCAGAAATGTGTACAAACATAAAAACACAATGTAAGTGGAGCGACCTGGACGGTCACCCAACATGGTGGCGCCATCTTGGCTCGTTTCAACCCATTTTGTAATTTAACCCATTTAAATTACAACCCAATGTGTTAGGTTTGTCCTTTTTTGACACTTTCAGAAAGTATTTAACTGATCTCTGTCAATTGTTTTCTGTTGGATAAGTTTGTTATTTAATATTGCAGGTATGGCTTTCCTTCCTGCCAGTGTGTCATATCTCATTGGCACAAATCTCTTTGGTATGCTTGCCAATAAAATGGGAAGGTAATACATTTCTTCCATGTCTCAGAGCCATTGGGAATATACAGGAAATTATTTAATTGAAGTGACTCTGCCTTTGAAAACCAAGCATAAGTTTTTTTTACGTTTTTTTTTTTACAAAAATAAAAGCCTTCCGTTACCATGAGAAAAATACAACTATAATACATCAAAAACCTAAATTATACACAAAAAAATCACAAATTCTTTACAATCCTACATAATGTAAACTAAAGAACATTGTGTATAACTATATCCTTGATATATACAATATTGACAGAGTAAGGTCAAAGATTGACACCAATGTGAAATCGATAATTAAAATCAAACCTTGATGCGTCTAATCTCATGAATAGATTACAAGACTTTAACCTAGGTTTCACAAACAGGTTCACATGTAGTATTTGTTATTTGTTGTATAGGCAATGAGGTGAAAAAAATATTATTAATGAAATATAATAATGAAATTGACAAAAGCTATGCATACATACATACATTATACAGAAATGTATCTTTTATTAGGTGGTTATGTTCCATGATTGGGATGTTTATAGTTGGCATCAGTCTTCTGTGTGTAAGTATCATATAGTCTACTACATGACATTATGGATTGTCTGTGCATACCATGCAGCTATTATATACAAAACAGCTATTTAAAAATAAATGAGGGTGACTGTAGTGATTGTAACAGTATGTCTTATAGGTTCCCTTTGCCACAAACATCTACGGGCTCATTGGTCCTAATGGAGGGTTGGGATTTGCTATTGGTGAATATGATTTTGTTAATTACGTTTAAAAAAATATTTACATCATTTTATATAACATATGGAACTAAACATTTATATGTTGTGTGTTATAGGAATGGTTGATTCTTCTATGATGGCTATAATGGGTTACCTAGTGGATATCAGACATGTCTCTGTCTATGGGAGCGTGTACGCAATTGCTGATGTGGCACTTTGCATGGGCTTTGCAATTGGTAATTGCAACCACATTTCAGTTAAACACTGTTTAAAAAAATAGAATACTGTAATGTGATAGAATAGTACTAGTTTTTTTATAATCTGTATATTTTCTGTATTACCACAGTTTAGGTTAATCACATATGTTTGCTACAACCCCACTACAGAGAGAGAGACCCTTTTTCCACTCTAAAAACTGCAGGCTGACTCTGTTTTTATGTTCATATCGCAGGCCCATCCACTGGCGGAGCCATCGTAAGATCAATTGGCTTTCCCAATCTTATGGTTATAATAGGTGTTATCAACATCCTTTATGCACCTCTTTGCTTCTTCCTCAAAAATCCTGCTATTCGGGAGGAGAAGATGGTAAGACCTGTGTATCTTTATTAATAATTGACTGATCTGTTCTGAATGTTTCTTCATAATGATGTGACACTTGTTTCTCAAGGCTATTATAAATCAAGAGTGTCCAATGCGAGTAAAGAGCTACAATACTCAACGTGAGTACAGAGAATTTCCACTGAGTGATGAAAGTGAAGAGGACACAGAAGAGTGAAACTTCTCAACTAGTCATCAAGTTTACCGCAGACCTGATTTAAAAGTCCAATTATTCATATTACAATCACTATTCCCATTCTTACAATCATTTGTGTGTGTTGGTTACTGGAATGTTATTGCTTTCTTACCTGTGTGCCTTCCCTGTCTTATATCTTGCCAATTGTTTTAAATAAAAAAAATCCTAATTTTTTAACTTTGTTTTCATTTGCTGACCTGTTTTCATACTAGTTTGTGGACATTTATATACAATATACTTTTACAGTATAAATAGGAAAATTTAGTATTTCTTAGCAATTATCATGAACAGCTGTAAGTTTTATTTTATTTTGCAGCGTCAGTTGAGAAGGTCAAAACTAGACATATATCTTCTGTGATGTAACAGCAATTTCCTCCTAACGCATCAGCCCATATCGAATTTAATTATTTCCATTTCCAGATTGAAAGAGCAGGAAGTTATGTGACAAAGAAAATGTGACCGATATTTTTCTTTTGTGGGCAATTAATTAATTTAAATAACAAATGAATTGATAACCGGTGAACACTTATTTGTAAAACTTGAATAAATGGGAAAGGATGTGAGAATGACCTTTTCCAGTTGCTCCTGCAGTTACAGTGTTTTAACTTCAAGGTTTAAACTTCATAATATTTAAAGAAACAAAACAACATATAAAACCATGGATCAGTGAATCATTACTTATAACATGGTCAAAAGTTAATTTTATGTTTGTACAGTAATTTTTTTAGGGTTTAGAATTTCCTGCAATTCCATTTATAATCTATAGGGGGACTCGAGAATGGTTTATTATCCGTTCACCTCGGAACCTTTATTGTTTCAGTTAAGTTTCTGGGGAAATATTTTTCGGTTACGCTCCCTAGCAATCTGCAGCATGTCGTCTAAAAATGAGTTATTAAAAGTGATCCCTTTGTAAATGTGAACAATTTTAATGTAAACTATGTTATTTTTACATAAAGTGATAAAACGGTGACATTTAAATGTAAATTGAGCCTTTAAAATGACGCGTGAAGTAACGGAGATGCTTGAGTTTGTCACAGAGTGAGTGGTCTTCTACTCCATATGCAATATAATCTTTACATGTTTTACCTAACGGATCGTTGAGTGTTTAAACCAGCACAATGGATCTGACACAGCTTCTCCAGAAGATGAAAATCAGAGACAGTTTAACCCCATCCGATACCTGCTCTGTCATCGCCGTTTTGACCCACATCTGTAAGCGACTCAAGGTGGAAGATGAAACCGATAAACGCGTGCTAATCCAGCAGGACATAGCGGAGTTTTTCGACCTCGCTCCTCTCGACTGGCTTTTTCCTGACGTCACCACTGACTTGCGCGAGGCATATCTGAGTTTATTGAGCGCAGTCACCAAATACGCTGCACTGCCCTTGTGTGACACTGACAGCGGCTGTTTACCTGCCAATAGTTATGAAGGCATACCGAATAAAGCTCAAGCTGTTTGTATTTCTTTACTTGCGTTAACTGTGCGGATGCAAAAGGCGGTGGAGAATCAAAGTAATCCGCCTGTAAAGACCCTAGCTCAGATAGTTTCCCCCGTCTTGTGTATATTCTCCATAACTCACTTGCAGGAGCAGCCATGGACTGATGCTGCTTCCAGGAGGAGTGCTTTACAACTCCTGACATCAGCTGTGGGAATGACAGGTTGCAGATCAGTACAGGAACTTCTTTCTGGAGATGAGGACAAAAAGGGAGTTTTGGGTCCAGTTCTAGACACACTGCAATCAGAACTAACCAAGTAAGATAATTAAATATCATCATTTGTGTTGGGAAAAGAGTTTTATTTATGCATTTGGCAGATGGCAAAATGACATCCAGTTTATTACAAGGTGTATTTTATGTTTCCTGGGGATCGAACCCATGACTTTTGGCACTTATAACACAATGATTTACCTATTGAGCACCGAAGACACTAAAGGGATAGTTCACCCAAAAATAAGAATCTCTCTCTTATGTTGTTACAAACATGGATACATTTCTTTGTTCTGATGAACACAAAGTAATATATTTGTAGGAATGTTTGTAACCAAATCATTAATGAGCCACATTCACTTTCATAGTATTCTATTATCCTACTATGGAAGTGAATGGGGGCTCATGATTGGTTTGCTTACAAACATTCCTCAAAATATATTATTTTGTGTTCATCACAACAACAAAAAAATTATACAGGTTTGTAACAAAATGAAAGTGAGAAAATTATGACAAAATTTTCATTTTTGGGTGAACTATCCCTTTAAATATTTATTCATTGCACACTGAATGAATTAACAGGGTGCTTAACAGAATAAAAGTATGTTTATGTAGTTTAATTGTCAGACCCTACATAAATGTACTGCATGACAGAAATGAACGAGCACATAGTAATATGCAAATTATATTAAATGCATTTAAAGTTGTTTTATTTTGCAAAGGGAAAACTGGAAGCGCAACCAGGCAGTGAAGCACGTGTTCTCCTGGATGTTGGTGCAGGTTGGGCGACCCTATTTGACAAAGTACTTGGAGAGGGTGTTTCCTCCTGCCCTGCTGATATCTGATGATTATCGCACAGAAAACAAAGTTTTGGGCGTTCGCTGCCTGCATCACATTGTTCTCAATGTGGTAAGTCAAAGACACCCGAGAAAAAATAAAATCAAGAGCCAGTCTTTTAAACATTAATATAGATGTGTGTTTTTTATGAGTCATATTTTCGCCTTTTCTCTATATATAGCCAGCAGCTGATCTGAGGCAGTATAACAGAGCTCAGGTGCTCTATCATGCTCTCTTCAATCACTTATACACATCTGAGGCTTCACTTTTACAGGTAATACACTCCCATTCACAGTTCATTCACATCAAATGCAGTTATGCTACATCTGTATCCTTTTGTGTATCCTTTTCAGGTTGTGCTGCCTTGCCTCGCAGACCTGATGACAGTTCTTGAGACACCCTCGACCCATGCAGGGTTACCACGGAAACCGAACCGTTTCGATGATGTACTCTGTCACGTCTTGACATACATGGAAATGGAGCACAAGATTGATCTTCGCCGAGTATATGCTAGCAATCTTGTCTTATTTATTGAAAGGTGAGGGCTTAAATACCCCATACAGAACATTTCAGTGTTAGTACCACTTACCTTGACACAACAGTACTTCAGTATAATTTTTGGTGGTCCCTGAACCCATTTTAATTTTTTGCTGGCGGCATATAAGCATTTTTCATGTCCAATGCTTTGCCAAATATTCCAATTCTGTGTATGGATTTTATGTGGATTACAATACTAAATAATTCATTTAAATCCTTAAAAGCATTATCGTTGGTTAATCTGTGTTCTAATACGTGTCTATTTTACATACTGATGTTACTATCAAGGATGGGTATAGTAATTATTCGCCATCTGAAGAGGCTGGAGAGGGTGATCGTGGGATACTTGGAAGTCTCAGATGCTCCAGAGGAGAAAGCCAGACTAAGTATCTTGGATGCTCTTCAAAAGACACTACAGATTGCTTGGCCACGGTAAAGACCTACAGCAATAATAAAAAACTTATGTAACCACAATATATAGACTTTTATAATTGATTTAAATCACTCACGCTCTTGCTTATTTGATGTATATATACTCTTAACAGGATATTTGCTTTTTATCTTTAGTATGGAAAGGAGAATAGGTACTCTAGCACAGAGTCTTCTGAGGTTTCTGGTTGATATCTCATCAGACTCATTGAGCCCGCAGCTGAAAGAGCAGCTCATGAGCAAAGCTTCACACTGTTTACTGCTGCTCAACCATTGCTCAAAAGGAAAACTGCAAGTATGTAAATTCAAGCATCAATTAGGGTTGCAAAATGCTGGGAATTTTCAAAGGCTGGAAACTTTAAATGGGAATTAACGGGAGAGTTGCCTATATAAGGGAACTTAAATGTAGTTAAAAAGATCTTGCAGCATTATTTTGTTTAAAACAATAATATTTAAAGGTGCTATAGAATAAAATTGTATGTATCTAGCAGAGTTGTATAGTACTTAAGTATTTTTACTTTCATAAAAGTTAATTTTCAATTATTTGATTTTTATTAGTGTTTTTCTTTGGAAAACATAGATCCCAAAACATATTTTCATAATTTTTACTCCACTACATTTCATAATTTCAAGTTTTTGGTTTATATTTAATATTTAAGTACATTAAACATCTAGTTATTTTTTGTACTTTTACTTAAGTAAAAAATATTTTCGTATTTTACTCAAGAAAGTAAAAGTACACAATTTTTATGTAATTAGGCATTAAATACATTTTAATATGCAATATATAATGAATACACAGTATGATTCTATGCTTTAGAATGTAGTGAACATTTTTTAGTAAAGAAAAGTAAAAAAAAATCCCAAGACAAACACTCTGATAAAGCACAGATGCTTGGAAAATGTAACTAAAATACTTAAGTATTATACACCTCTGGTATCTAGGCATAGATGAATAATACAAGCTCTGTACACGGTAATGACATATCGTGAGTCTCAAACGCAATCGTTTCCTCATTCTTATGTAAAGATGTGAATGCAAAAGACTGCTGGAAAACAGGTCAATCTTAACATAGCACCAACTGTGATGTCACAGTCGTGAATGATGTACCCCCCAACATTAAGTGAACACATTTAATAATTTTTGCACTTAATAAAGCCAAACAAAATGTTTATTTATGTTTGTATATGATGTAATTCATATACATTTCCGAAATTTCCAAATAATTTCCATAAATTCCTTGAAAAGTTTCTAGAAAGTTACAGGATTTTTTTTGCCCCTTTGCAAACCTAGCATCAATACATTTAAAGAGAAAATAAGAATTCAATTTAGTCATCCTCATTCAGTTTTTCTTTATTCTGATGAACATGAAAGATGATATTTTGATAAATGATGGTAAACACACAGTTCATGGTACCAATTGACATCTGTAGTATTTGTTTTTCCTTCTGTGGAAGTCAGTGGGTACCATCAATTGTATAGTTACCATCATTTATCAAAATATCTTTTTTGTTTAACAGAATGAAGAAACATTAAACAACATGTGGGTGAGTAAATGATGACTGAATTTTTATTTTTGTGTGAACTATCCTTTTAAATACATTCTCGTTTGTCGTTCTCACTTAAATAATATAAAACCTGGTTCTTGGCAGTGTTTTTTATACTTTTGTCGAAATTGTTAATTTGTATACAGTCTTTATAACATGCATTATGGGGCAGTTTCCTGGACTAGGCCTTAGTTATTTTAGGCCAAACTTGCCCGTTGCCTACTAATCATCCTCCTCCCATACTAATTGGGTATATTACTCTGTCTCCTCTCCACTAATTAGCTGGTGTGTGGTGAGCGTTTTGGCGCAATATGGCTGCTGCCGTCGCATCATCAAGGTGGATGCTGCACATTGGTGGTGGTTAAGGAGAATCCCCCTTTCATATGTAAAGCGCTTGAGTGCTGCAGAAAAGCACTATATAAATGAAACAAATTATTTTAGGACATTTAAGACGTTTTTACTAACAAACCTTACAAAAATCTATACTGGTGTGCATCTTGAGACAAAACAATGACACTAATATATGTTAAAATATGTCAGTATAAGGTGTTTTGAAATTAAATTAGCTCAACATGCCTTTTAGTCTGGGACTAGGATAAGCCCTGTTCGGGAAACCATCCCATAGTGTGTGCTCTTCTGTGTTTAACGCTATTGTCTTTTGTACTCTGCCATCTTGTAACTGCTAATGTAAGGTTGTGCCTCAATCCTGAAGATTTCTTATTTTATTGGTTACAAACCAGCCACCATATCAGTATGTTGAGAGTATTTTGTATAGTGACTGTTTACAATCCTGTTCAAATTAAATTGAGCATATACATCTTGTTGGTGTGATATTGATGACAGCCTTCCATTGTTTCTTATTCCAGACTCTTCTGATGGAGGTGGACAACAGTTGTGTTCCTGACCAGGTGCTCAAGTGCATCCAGCAAGTCACTACAGCAGCTTTAGAGGAAGAAAACCATCACATTCTTTGACATGGTTTAATTTGATTTAGCTAAATATTTCTAGCTCAGTTAGCCTAGGATAAATTATAGTGGACTCATACTGTCAGCAGTGCAAATGCAGAACATGGTTTGTGGTTCATACATTATACTTGGAAGATGTTATTTTGTATTAGTTTTGTTGTTTATAATAAGAAATACCTTCTTATGTGTTGATCATCCTGTATTATATTTTTTACAAAAATAAAGATTAAGCAGAATTTGCCCTGAAATTGTATTACATTTTTAATTTCACTTAGGCCTATACAGTGGCTGTCTAACATACAGTTGTCAATGCCCCACTGTTGCAATTATCATATAAGCTATTTAAAATACATTGCATCTTTGTGAAATAAAGCACCACCAAATGAAAACAACTGTAATCAAAGGAACATTTTTAATGACCATTTATGCTTCACAACAGCATATGTACAGTCAAAATAATTCAATAAAAATATCAAATGCAAAAACAACCCCACATGAAAGACTTTCAGTTTTGACATGAGTGTGTGTACATAGATGCATGTGTCAGGGCACATGACTATCATTGAACACAAAGTTCTGAATTGAAGGCAGAAGGGTTGTTGGGTTTCATCCTCATGTAGACTTGCTTTTCTGAGCTGGTTCTGTCTCTTGCTCATATTCAATCTCCACATATGCCCGTTTCTTTCTGATTGGTCCTTTGAGTGGAGCTTTTCCTTTTGATTTTGTCTTGCTCTTTTCTTCCTCCATCTCCTCTTCTTCTGTTTCCTCTTCTTCACTGGATTCCTCATCATCGCTGTTGTCAAGGTTGTCTGCGTCCTATAAAATATAATCAAGTTTTAAATAATGCAAAGCATTCATTCTCATGTGAAGTTTTTCACTGCAAAACAAATTTTAAGTACATGCAAAATCTCCACTTCCAGTCACCCTTCACTGAATAAAGGAAAAAATCTGTCAGTATCCTAATATACTCGGAAGACGGATAAAAAAAATCTCTTGCAGCTCAGTGTACACATGCAGTTATTCATCCAATAGTTTTACTGTGTACTTTCCTGAAAAATCAATGTGGTGTTTAACAAATTCTGCCAACAAAGTGGCATTTCTGAATGACCTGAGGTCGGGATTAAGGAGATTTAAGCAAAAGTATTTGATGAATGTATAAAACGTGCCAAGAGCATTCAGTCAATATCATCATTTTTTTTTGCGGAGGTGGCATTTAGCAGCTTTTGCATCTGATCTCTTCATATATTTACCATGTTTTGCTTTCTATAAAAGATTTTCTTTTATTATTACCTCCAAATCACTGATGTCACTTTCCTCGAATTCATCCTCAGCAACATATTCTCTTGTTCCAGACTCCTAAAAAACAGACATACATGATTTTTTTTATAAATAAATAACATACCATCTGAACGTGTGCTATACAAGTTCCAGTCTGGGGGATCAATAATAAAAAAATATACAACAATTGTACTCATCCTGCTCTATAGACTTGTTTACAGCACAAAGCTGATACAATTATAAAAATACCTCTTCATCCTCCTCTTCTTCCGCTGATTCAGCTTCGCTCTCCTCCTCGTCCTGTTTTTCCATTGCTTTATCAAAAGCATGAATGGGGAAGTTGTAGATGTCTCCATACTGAAATTAAATCCACAATGCAATGACTGAACTGACAACAGCAGAGATTCGCAAAAACATCTCAAAGATGTACTTACTGTTCCTTGTTTAAGACGCTCTAGCAGTTCTTTTTCTATGGCATTGTCCAGCTGAGCAGCGATAAGAGCTTTTTCCTGTTAAAAAAGGGAAAGTGTGCTTAATTATTTTAATTCAAACACATACATGCACCAAAACATGCATTAAATTCCACAGTTCATGGAAAGAAATTACTTTTATAAAACAAAGGAAAAGCTTGTTCAAACTAAATAATAACTGGAAAATATGGGAAGCAGTTTACAAGAAAAGCATACAAAAGAACAATATCGATTCATGTTTCTCTTTTTAAATATATACACAAGGTCTTAAAGGCATCGTTCATGATACGAGACAATGCTATATGGCCAAAGAGAGTGTAGATGAACCAACATTTTTATTTTGCTGCACAAAAGTGTAGTAAGGCCTCACAGAAGTGCACAACCTGATCGCAGAGGACCACCATTACGTAAAGTTTAGTTTTATTCAAAACACAGGTGTGTCTGATAAGGGTTAAAGAAAAAAATAAGCAAAAGGTATCGCCAGTCACCTACCTCTCTCCTCTTTTCTCTTCTCTCTACTTTTCTACTGAGTGGAACTAGTTTTCTCCTAAACACAAAAATAAATCAAATATTTACTTGATAAAGTATTATGATATATAAATAGATCAGCATGTATGCATGCCATGCACCTTAATGACACATCAAAGATGGATTATAAAAAAGATGAAACAAGAAAAGGACTTACTGTCTTTTCAATGTGAGTTTGCGGATTCTAATGAGATATTGTGTTATCTTTGTTAACCGTTGTTTGCATTTGTGCCGGAGGTACCGCGGCCAATAGATGAGGTTCTCATCTATCTGTTCCAGGGCCTTTGCATAGTTCCTATCAAGTTTTACCTTGGATATAAATATAATAGAGCGAGTTTAAGACATATAAACACATTAATGTTCGATCATATTATCACGTTTTAATTTTTGACAGTGTAGATCTTCTTTCTTCATTTAGATGTTCATACCTTCTCCCACATGCGAGCAGGGAATGCTGCCCTCTCAATAACTTTCATGTACAGATAGCACAGGCCTAAAGAAATATATTAAGTAATAGCATAATTATTACACGCAGCTACATATTTTAGATTGTCTTTTTAAAGGCGTTATTAATATGTAATAAATGAGTAAACATGTCGTTTATCTTAAATCATAAGCTTACCGTTTTCCTCTCTTACTGTAGCATACTGACTGTTGGCAAGTGGACATGACGATCGATTACAAAGTCCTGTAAGGTTGTATTCATTTCGACAGAACTGTTGAGTTTTCGTTCTTCAAGAATGTGAAAAAAAACACATTGTTAGATCAGATTTTTATCTGTAAGTTACGTATTTCGTATTGTTAAGGGCACAACCACACATACTTACTTTACTTTGTAGGAACAAAAACTCTTATTGCCGATAAGGCCCCATATAACCTTTAAAACACAAAATACAGATAAATTAAATTCATATTTGGTGAACAGAGATTTTCATTTGACAAATGCCATGCTCCAAGCATGCGGTGCCAAAACACACCACAATATAGATTGGAATATTAAAGCTTTTACAGAATCACAGCGTATAGTTACTCGGATCATGAATGGGTAACTGAACAGCGTTTTATTTATTCAATTCACTTTTTCCGTAACGTAAGTTACTAACGGTATGATCTGTTAACGAGAACTCGTGTTTGCGTCAACTCTATATATTTGGAGCTAAATAGTTTTACTTACATCGTCGTGTTGCATTCTGAAAACGTCTCTGAACGGTCACCTCTTGATATGTGATTACCTCCACCAATATGAGATAAATGTTATTGACAATAACGTTTACAATTAAATAGATACCACATGGACGTTACAGGCCGCGGCCATTTTAACAACAGGAGATCCTCAAGCCTCGCGAGACTGAATATGTCGCGATACTTCCGTCAGCCTTAGGAACTTTATTCGCATTTCAGCAAATACGAAAATATATACACAATATAAATAAAACACACATTTTGGCCAGTTTTAATCGGATTGAAGGAAATTAATAACGTACAACTGGGTTAGTAAATACATGTTTGTCTCACCCGGCACATAACAGGAGATTGTTTTTGACATATTGTCGTTTTTAAAACAAAAAACGATCTCCCTACTGAAAAATCCTGCAAAGACCAGCATAAGCTGGTAGCTGGTTTAAGGTGGCAGTAGCTGGTCTAAGCTGATCCTCCCAGCCTGGAAAGCTGGTGTGTCAGCTTGTCTTTCAGCCTGACCCAACTTAAAATGGACCAAAACACAGCTAGACCAGCTTGCTACACCAGCGAGACCAGCTAAAACCGCTGGTCTTAGCTGGATTTTTCAGTAGGGTTAATATTTCAGAAGTATATATATTTGTTGATTTGAGTGCATTATACACTTCTCACACTCACACATTACGACAGCATTCTCTAAAAAATATTTTATAATTACATAAAATCAATTTATTTCTGTAATGTAATTTCTTTCGTTGATTAACATTTTAAGATGTGATCAGACGGTCAATGTGCATAGCGTAACAAAGTTGGCTGCACATGTCACGAAAACTCGTGAAAAGACCAATCATCATTTGTCAGAACCAGAAGGATCAAAGGATTGAAGTTAGTAAGATTGGTACATATTCAAACTCCGGCTTTCTGCATGGTGGTTAGAAATTTTAAAAGTTGTCTTTTCTTTTGACCATAAAACATCTGATGTCATATACAGTTACTTTCATGTAATTTACCGATATGTAGATGAAACAATATCGATTTATCTCAGATATAACGAGAAGATAGTACAGGTTTAATTATATTCATGAGAAAGGCATTCTGGGATCATTTCATTGGTCGAGTAATTTAACTCTTTACTGTCCAAAAAGCCAGGAAGCCTTAACCTCACGTGGCAACAGTGCATCAAATCTAGTGCTGTGGTCTTGTGCTGTGAAAGTAGCCTATAGCAGTGGTTCCCAAACTTTTTCAGCGTGTGGCACCCCCCTTGTGCACGGTGCATTCCTTCGCAGCCCCCCAAAGAAAATTTGTGACAAAAAACTGTTCTAAAACTCAACATTTTAATAAAAAAAACATTAAATTATACAAAAAGTAGTGCTTTTGGTTAGTAGGCTTATTTTTTTAGGTTTAATTACACATAATTCATGATAAATTAATGTATTTCATAAAATGTCATAAAACTGGGACCCCCTGGCACCATATCGCGGCCCCCAGTTTGAAAACCACTGGCCTATAGTCCTAGCAAAAGAGTACGCAACTACTGGCACAGACTATCACTTGACAGAAGCCACGGATGACATTGTGATATTTTAACAATCACATAAATAAATAAAAATACAACTTGCATTTTAGATTTTCTTCATTCAATAATTCTTATGTAATGTTTACCGTATTAATTTATTAATTCAGTGAAGCATAACATTTAATTTATTAATTCAGTGAACTCAGCCCTCACACAATGAGTTGTGAGTAATATCAGCCATTACAGTGTGTGGATCTGCACTTAAAATTTTTGGAAATAGAAGACCGACCAGGTCTCACAAGATCTGTTGTGTCCACATACGTGGACATCACATTTTTTGTTTTCTGCACCACAATACTTAATTCTGTGTTACTGGAACCTGTTGTACACAAATGTGGACAATTACACTGCTTTATGGAAAAATATTTGGTTATTATATCTATTGGTTCTTCATAGCAAATAGCTGGAAGAAATCTAAAATGCAAGCCAAACCAAAGCTCGGGTCTTAGGAGGTTAAGGATATTTATTACAGCATACTACAATTTGGGACATACTTTAATCTCAATAGCCTTCTATTTAGATAGTATGTGAATTGGGACTCAGGGATAGGTCATCTGCGTGTGGCACCCTAAAAAGTATTGTCACTTACAATACACAAGATATACTGAAATCAGAAAAAAATCCAAAGTGCTCAGAAATAGCTGAAGAAATTGGTTTTGGAAAAAATAATTAGGTGCTCTTTGGTATGGGGTATGCAAAATGTGAAAAAGGGGAATCCAAGGCACTCTTCATATATCAAAAAATAAAAAGCCTTTATTTAGACATGGATATAACATTAAAAACATTAAACTGGGTAAAACATTCTCCAGTTGAATGTTTTTAATGTTATAGCCATGTCTAAATAAAGGCTTTTTATTTTTTTGATTTATGAAGTGTGCCTTGGATTCCCCTTTTTTACACAAGATATACTTTTTGGGCAAAAAAAAGATATTTTATATTATTATAACTTCACCAATTTAATAACAGTGCAACGAACGTAATGTATCTTTAAATTATGTGATGTGGCTTGAATTAATGAGGTTTTAATGAAGTGATTTTAATTCTGGCTCACCTGCAGCCAAAATCCTTGATGAAAATTAATAAGCTTTTAAAATCTTGTTTGAAATGTGCATGTTTTTTGCTGCTTTGCTCAGTCGCATCAGCTAAAACACAATTAGTAATTTTTTGTTCACAATTTCATTGATTGTGTTTGGTCAACAGGTGCCCAATTTATCACTTCTGTACTGTAAGTACATTTCAATCTGATCCTTCCTTAGCTTGGGGTTCCTAAAGCAGTTGTAGACTTTGTGGTGTTTCAGAGAAATTTGTGTAGTGTGTTGAAACTTCTTTTAATGATTAATGTTTACATGAGTTTGTGTGTGGTGTGTTTAGGTGGGCACAACTGACATAAAAGAAAAGTCACCAGTGATGGTGACTTTGCCTTGTTATATGTGGGCTGTGTTTGGACGGTAAGATGTCTAGTAAACACAAAATTGCGTGAGTTCATTCCAGTTCAGGGTCTGATTGCTGGGAAATGATAATGATGTGGAAATCATGTTTTCGGGAAGACAACAAAAATGTTAAGTTTATGGAACGGTTATACATATATAAATGTGGATCATCTCAAGTGTCAAAGCCAGAAGCAACATTTCCACATTTGACAGCAGAATGGTTTCTCTCAGCATCATCCTCTTTACCTGTAAGTTGTTTATTCATTATTGATTTAATTGAATCATACTAATCTGTGATAGTTAACAGTTTAAATTGTTGTACTATTGAATTTGTATACTAAACAGCCTGATCTCATGAGAATTCATATTTTACGAGTTGGCTAATTCGTATATGAGTCATACAAAAACATACGATTACCATAAAAAAACAATAACAAAATCCCACCCCTAATCCCAACGCCACAGGGTCAAAAGCAAATCTTACAAAAAATGTACGAATGTGGTCGTGTGACATAATATAAATTAGCCACCTCAAAATACGTACGAATTGCCATGAGATGGCTTTGTACTAAATGGATATATTAAGTGACATGCTCAACAACATCAAAGTATAGATATTAAGATTTTACAGTTAAGCAACAAATCTAAAGCAAATGCAATTACAAGAGTTACAAAAAATAAATCCCTACTTGACATGTATTTACCCACTTTCTATGGCACGCTCTTAAAACCATTTTAAATTTACACTGTAAAATAATAACGCTACTACCAAAACTCTTCATTTAATTAACATTTTTAAGGTGTGATCAGATGGTCTATGTGCACAGCGTAACGGATAGGCTGCACATATCACAAATGTTTGTGAAAGGACCAATCATCATTTGTTAGAACCAGAAGGATCAAAATACAGCAGTTAGTAAGATTTGGCACATATTCAAACTCCAGCTTTCTGCATGCTGGTTAGACATTTTAACTTTAATTTTATTTTTAACATTAAACATCTGCATGCCATATAGGCCTACAGTTAGTTTAATGTCATTTACTATGCAAGTTAAACAATAATGATTTATCTCATATATAACTAGAAGTTAATACAAGTTTAATTATATTCACGAGAAAGGCATTCTGGGATCCTTTAATTGGTCGAGAAATTTAACCCTTGAAATGCATTTTAATAAACGTTTGTTGTTGTGTTTCAGTGCTGTCCCTAAGCTCCAGATTTGTGATATCTGCAGGTGCTTTGTCATTAAATTTATCTATAATTACCAATAAACCAATCAACAATTAAAACAATTAAACAACTTTTATTTTTTTAGAGAAAGTTATTACTTGTGATGGGGAAATTCAGCGTCTCAGCTGTGGTAAGATTTTTTTTCTATTATTGTTATACATTTCAAAGCAACCCATAATGTAACTCTTCATTACTTCTCTTTAGATACTGGTGTGATCAGTGTACAGTCAGTATCATTTGGACGTACAAACGAAAACATTTGCAGCATTGGACAACCAAAAGATCAAATATCCAACACTCAGTGTTCACTGGAAATATCTGTGATTGCTAAACGGTAAACTGTTTATTATTTGTGACTTCATGGGGCGGTTTCCCGGACAGGGATTAGACTAGTCCTAGACTAAAATAAATGTAAAATCTGTCTAAACGGAAAACAACTTGCACTGACATATCTTAAAATACATCAGTGCCATTTGTTTTGCCTCAAAATGCACACAGGTGATGTTTTTAGTAAAGCATGTTTGTTAAAACTAGTTACATTTCCTAATTAAACTAAGGCCTAGTCCTAGCTTAAAATAACCCCTGTCCAGGAAACCACCCCATATGTAACAGTTATGAGTTTCTGAGTCTTTTTTCTTAATGGCTGTTTAATGTGAACTGATCACAAATGTGTTACAAAAAGTATATAAACCTTGTGTAGGCTTTGTATAGTTCACATTAACATCGAATGGAGCAATAATAACAACATTAAACAAATATGTACTATTCTATTTCTACATTTTGTATGGTATATAATTGGTAAATATGTTGAGCCTTATAATATGAGAACATGACATTGTTAAAAAAGATTTCTTTTGTAGCATCAAGTCAGGACTGTGCTTTTATCCTTCAACAGATGTGATGGATTGAAAGTATGTGAAATAAATACTCAAGGACTCAGTGTTGAAGATCCATGTGTTGGAACCTACAAGTATTACACTACAAATTACATTTGCATCCCAGCAGGTGATTTTAATTTCTGCTGAATATGTGTGTGCAGGTGTTGTGCTGAATTTTAGCAAGTCAAAATTCATCATTTGGAACCACACTTGTAACTCTTTAACTTTTTATTTTTTAGAAACAAGTGTTACTTGTCAAGGTGGATATAGTTCATTGTACTGTGGTAAGTACTACCTACATACCTGTTTTTAAAATCTTTGGGGCAGCTTCCCGGACTAACCTTAGGGGTTGTGTACACCAAAACTTTTAAACGCGGCTGAAAACGCCTGGACAACGCCGAATGCCAGCTGTTTTTCATACGTCAGCTGTGAGATGGTTGGTTGCTGTGCTACTTGTCCCGCCCCTCCTCCACTGTGATTGGACGGCCGCGTGAGAACTGACATTGACGAGCGGAGCTTTTCATGCAAAGTTGAACATTAGGGGTTGTGTACACCAAAACTGTTACGCCCGCGGCCGGCGCATGTTTTCAATTGTTTCCAATGGAAGCTCAGCGTTTTTCAAATAAGCCAGCAGCTAGCGGTTTTTTTCCGCGCTGACAACCGGCTCTGGGCTGAGCACCAAGAGTTAAAAAAATTTCAACTTTGAATGAAAGCTCCGCTCGTCAATGTCAGTTCTCACGCGGCCGTCCAATCACAGTGGAGGTAGGGCGGGACAAGTATCACAGCAACCAACCGTCTTACAGCTAACGTATCAGGGATACCAAAGCGCTTAGCTGAAGAAAGCTGGCACTCAGCTGAAAAACAGCTGGCATTCGGCGTTGTCCAGGTATTTTCAGCCGCGTTTAAAAGTTTTGGTGTGTCCAGCCCCTTATTCAACTCTCGGTGCTCAGCGCTGAGCTCGGAAAAACCGCAGAGCGCCGGTTTTCAGCGCGGAAGAAAACCGCTAGCTGCTGGCTTATTTGAAAAATGCCGAGCTTCCATTGGAAACAATTGAAAACATGCGCCGGCAGCGGGCGTAAAAGTTTTGGTGTACACAACCCCTTATAGGTCTCCGTAAACCGGAAGTCTCGATCGACTTGTTTCTGAGTGAACGGAATATCACACAAGGAAAATAGTTTTACTGTGAATTTATTGGATTTATTTAATTCATAAATGGAACTTTCAGCAGACCAACAGTTAAAGGCGGAGTTAACAGATTGGTCAGCTGATGTCATCAGAGAAGACCGCCAGAAGGTGGCGGAAGTACATTTTCAGATTTCTATTCAAGTTTAAGAGGGCACATGAATAAAAAAAATTACAAGGATAAATTGCTTATAATAAACACTGAAATATAACATAAAAATAAGACTAGTCTGTTTTGATTTCATAGGGACTTTAAGTGTAGTCCCCGACTACAGTGCATGTTTAAGCCTAATTGAAAACAGCTTGCACGGACATAATATATCATGTTATTGTTTTGTAAGGGATGTTTGTATAATTTAAAGGGACACTCCACTTTTTTTGAAAATATGCTAATTTTCCAGCTCCCCTATTAAACATTTGATTCTTACGGTTTTGGAATCCATTCAGCTGATCTCCAGGTCTGGCGCTAGCACTTTTAGCATAGCTAAGCATGATCCATTGAATCTGATTAGACCATTAACATCGCTAAAAAATAACCAAAGAGATTCAATATTTTTCCTATTTAAAACTTGACTCTTACATCGTGTAATAAGACCGACAGAAAATTAAACATTGTGATTTTCTACGCAGATAGGGTGGCCATTCGTGCCAGTTCCGCCGGACACGTCCCGAACATGTTTTTTTACATGACGCATACGTCATCAAGGTTTAATATTTCGGGTTTAATTTCAGAAAAGCAACCGTTACATTTCAAGGTGTGAATGAAACTACAATGATTGTATGTCTTAAAAGAAATAAATCTTAATTTTCCAATGTATTTTAACTGAAATGTGAGAACCTTGATGACGTATGCGGTCGAGCAACGCAACTTCCGGAAAAAGAACCCGAAAACATGTTCGGGACGTGTCCGGCGGAACTGGCACGAATGGCCACCCTATACGCAGATATGGCTAGGAGGACTATAATACTCTCATTCTGGCCTAATAATAAGTGACTTTGCTGATGTAACATGGCTGCAGCAGGCGTAGTGATATTACGCACTGCCCAAAAATAGTCACCTGCCATTGATAGTAACCAAGGGGACTACTTTCGGCTGCTGCATAATAACCATGTTACAACAGCAAAGTCCTTGATTATTACGCCAGAATGAGAGTATAGTTAGACCATTAGCGATGCTAATGGTCTAATCAGATTCAATGGATTGTGCAAAGCTAGGCTAAAAGTGGTACCACCAAACCCGGAGATCAGCTGAATGGATTTCAAAACTGTAAAAATCAAATGTTTAACCCTAGGGGAGCTGGAAAATGAGCCTAATTTCAAAAAAGTGGAGTGTCCCTTTAAATGTCCCCATACAACTAGGCCTAGTCCTTGATTAATATATAACCCTGTCCAGGAAACAGACCCTATATCCTTAAAACCCACTTGAATCAAACCGCATTGTTTTTGAAGGGATCTGATTCATTCATTGTTCAGAAATGCTGTATTGTTCTCCTATTTAGAAAATGGCAGAATTCAGATAAATACTGCAAACTATGGACGAACAGATAAACACACCTGCTCTGAGGGGCTTCCATCTGATCAGATCCAAAACACCAGCTGTTATTCTCCCAACGCACTGTCACCTGTGTCTCAAAGGTTGTTACTGTATGATAAATCTCATAAAAGTTATTTCTATGTACGGTTGTGTTCACTGTTTTCAGCAACCCGTTTTGTTAATGTGTAAAGATGCAATGGAATGAGAAGTTGTGAGGTGTTTGCAACTCATACAGTCTTTACGGATCCATGCGAAGGCACATACAAGTACCTGGCAATCTCCTATAACTGCCTCCCCCAAGCAGTTCGTAAGTATTGAAAAAGTTATCATCATATCTGTCTTGTTATTGCACTGTGTATAAAACATACATAGCAGACACAAAGTAATTTCTCTCTGACATGTCTGTTTTCCACAGGGTCAAAAGTTATCTGTGAATATAGAAATTCAACCCTTAAATGCGGTGTGTATCATCAGTTTTCATTTGGATAAATCATAATATTTCTGATATTTGTTGAAACATACAAATATTTGAGAAATATTGAATAACAAACGGTGAGTAAACAGCCAACCAGTAGTATAATAGCATTACTGTTTACAGAGGAAGGGACCCGTTTACAAATTCACAATGCAAACTACGGCCGAACTGAGAGCAGCATATGTCCTCTTACTAATCCTAAAGTGCCTCAACAGACTGACTGCTACACCTCCAACTCAAAGGACATAGTTGCCGAGAGGTAATTTAAAATGTGCAATATTTTCATATGCTTGATGTTTGTGTTAAGTTTAAAGAGTTTCATTTCTAATTGCCTTTTTATGATGTAGATGTGATGGCAAAAATGATTGTTTCATATCGGCTTCCAATGCTGTTTTCACTGACCCGTGTTATGGCACGCTCAAATACCTGCATATCACATACTCCTGTGTGGCTGACTGTAAGTGTTAATACAATAAGAAGGGACAGTTTTGGTTCATTTTTACTTTTATTAAATACTCATTTCTGGACTGCTAATAACTTTGTCAATGATGGTTTTCTTTTCTGTCTTGCAGAATTTGACAGCTAATCTTGGGAGATTTTGGCATCTCTTTATTACAAGTAATGAATTTAATGGAATTAAATTGAATTCACTGTGGCCAAATCAAAGCATTACATTCCCAAACTGTTGTTATACCAGCCATTTGAGCAAATATGTCCACCTTCAGAACTGTAAATAAACAACATATAAAGTGTACAACGTTACCTTTTTTGCTTCTTTTTTTGCCACTTTATGTAGTCTGCACCATGCCCAAAGTATAAAATTGACGGTGATAATAGATATTTTATACTGACCAATTACATTCTGTCTTACGTGTCCAGTTTTAAATATGTATATTTGTCAATTTAAAAGTTGTTTTATTTATATCCATTTTTATGTATGAATTATGCAATTGATTTCTTATTTCATTTTAAAGCTGATCTTTTATATGAACTACCCTCTGGACCCAATTTCAAATTTTCATTGAAATAAATTCCTTGAAAGCCCTCACATATTTTAGTTGCTTTAGTTATTAGGCAAAAAGCCAAGAAAAAAACTTATATTTTTACTAATTTATTCGAAGTAAGGGTTGCTGTTCGAATGAGCATGAAATTATACAACTATGGACACTTAACAGACAAGAAAATGGATCAGGAGTTAATGACCTAATATCCATCGGTTTAGCCAAGATTCTTTACCTATTCATTTTTTTTTAAGTTACACATGTTGACTGATTTGGGTTAATGACCTTAATTATTTGTGTCACCTTATGGAGAAATATATACAACATTTTGTAAACATGACATTCTGACCATCTACTGTATCCTACACTTAGTCCAACCCCTTTTTTCCAATTTCTTTATCATTGTGAAGTTTTCATTTTTTATTTATTTTGTATATGAATATGGTATTATGATAAAACACGATCACATTAACACTTATCATTTTGGTATGCAAGAGAGGGTCTAAAGGTGCACTCAGTAATATAACACATTGGGTGGCTGTTATGAAAGTCTATCATAATTATACCGAACTATCAGCATGTATGTTTTTATTATGTAACTGAAGGTAGTGTGAAAAGTTATGGTTTATTCCACAAGCAAGTGTAACCAACAGCATGTCCGTTACTAACCAGGTGTCATGTCAGTGTCACCACATCCCATGAAACCCAAGGCACAAAAAAATAAAAATCGTAGGCTACTGATTTGACTCCTGCCAGGACAGGACTTAAGCCTATCCCAAATTAAAATGTTTAAGCGTTCTTAACTGACATTTCTTAAAATATATCAGTGCCACTGTTTTGTCTCAAGAGAAGCACACCAGGAATGTTTGTCAAATCTACTAAAGCCCCCTAAAAGTGAATCATTTAAAGGGGCCATGGCACAAAACTTTTTTAAGATGTAAGATAAATCTTTGGTGTCCCCAGAGCACATATGTGAAGTTTTAGCTCAAAATACCATATAAATAATTAATTATAGCATGTTAAAATTGCCACTTTGTATGTGTAAGCAAAAAGGGGCCGTTTTGGGTGTGTCCTTTAAAATGTAAATGAGCTGATGAAATTTAAACACTGGTCACAATGATGGTGGTTTGTTGTAATTGAAACTCAATTGTGCTTTTCTCTGCACTAAATGGCAGTGCTGTGGTTGGATAGTGCAGATTTAGGGGTGGTATTATTATAATAAGACCTCTTTATGACATCATAAGGAGAGCAAAATTTCAACGACCTATTTTTTTATGTGCTTGTAGAGAATGGTTTACCAAAACTACGTTACTGGGTTGATCTTTTTTATTTACATTTTTTAGGTTGATAAAAGCACTTAATCATAGCACTTAAACATGGAAAAAGTCCTTCCATGGCCCCTTTAATATTTTAATCACATTTACCTTTAAAGTTTAATAAACCTGTATTTCTCAACCAACAGCTTTAGGAACACAGTAATGACGACGCAACAAAATGAGTCAAAGCAGAGTACTCGAATTGACGTAATTGGTGAAAATAAACTGCCAGTTTAATAACCATACAATAAAACCTGTAAATACAGATGAATTATACTAAAAAATGATCGTAACAAAAACAAAAAAGGATGAAAAATGCACAACCAGCTAAAGTGGAAAAAAGGGAATTATCAGGAAAGACGATTAGAGTTCATAACCCCAGATCCCCAATACACACACTCTTAAGCGCATACACACACAAACACAGCCATGTTTCCATGTAGTTACTCTCCATCGGCAGCGCACTCACTCTTACACTCGCACGAAAGGATAGGGCTTTGAGAATCAGTACACGTTAAATTCACAAAGAAAATGACTGGAACTGTTTAACGTCAGCATGTCACCCTGTGAGCCACCAGCCACCCCCCCTCCCAGCCATTGGTGTCTGCATTACTGAGCATCTTCCTGTGGACAAAGCTCATGCTGATCATCATACAGAAGGTACAGGGGAGCGGGGCCGGGAACTGAATGGAGAGGAGTGGATGGTGTCAGGTGGAATGAGGTGGGATGGTCAGTGGAAGCCATTTGTGTATTTAAGATGGATGTGTGTGGGTGTTTGGAGATCAGTTTCGACTCCCCTAGTTCTCGGCATCGACCTCACCCGCATCGTCGCCCTGATTTTCTGACGTCCAAAGCTGCGGATATAAAGAGAAATCATAGAACAAAACCTCAGCCAATAAGCAATACATACAAGAAATACATTGTATGGAGGATTACTTACAGTGAGGTTATCCCTTAGAAGCTGCATGATCAAGGTGCTGTCTTTGTAGGAATCCTCGTTTAAAGTGTCGAGCTCAGCAATGGCTTCATCGAATGCCTGCGATAGAAGTTCGGATTTAACAAGCTCTTACTCACATATGCTTAACAAAAAACAGGTTTACAAATGTATTCCTATATGTTGCACCACTGTATGTGTATTTTGTTCAAATATATTTAAGATCAAGTTTAAGTGCAGCATTTGTAATATGGTGCAACACTGCTGGAGATTTAAATAGACACCAACCGTTTTGGCAAGATGACAGGCCTTGTCAGGAGAGTTGAGGATTTCGTAGTAGAAAACCGAGAAGTTGAGGGCAAGTCCCAACCGTATGGGATGTGTGGGCTGCATATCTTTCTTGCTAATCTCAAAAGCATCCTGGTAAGCTTTTTGAGAGTTTTCAACTGTGGCTAAAAAGAAAAGGTAAAAATTTATGTAGCGATTGATGTAATTGTAAAAAAATGCAATTTTACCTTTCATCACTACTGAAAATGAAAACCTGATTTTATGGGGTGGGGAATTCCTACAAAGTGAACTGTACAAAATTGTACGACTATTAGAAAAAATAAAACATTGATAAAATCCCATTTCTAAGCCCACCCTTAAACCCAGCATAACTGGGGCAAAAGCAGTGATGGTACAAATTCATACAAATTAGGTAGCTTGTAAAATACAAACAAATGGCAATGAGATTTGGTTTGAAATGTCTTAAGGGGGACATATTATGAGACTTTATTAACCCTCAAACCCTCGTTTTCTGTTTACACTTCAGACCCTTGAGGTCTATATGACCCCAAAATTGAAAGCATAATTGTAAGAAAAATATACATTTTTAATACAAATAATATATTTTTTTTGTTTACTTCTCATCTATACAATAAAGCTGTCTTTTGAGAGATTTGAAGTCCTTTTTACCGGTTTACCACTAAATTCCTTAAACTACACCAGTAGCTTGCCTGAAAAATATCATTTTCTATGAAAATTCACATAAATTATTATCTAAATTTGATTTATTGATATTTATTTTTTGACAAATGGAAAAAAATGATTTTTTTTGCATTTCCCATTCACTTTCAATGGGACAGATTAATAAAAAAAATTACATACCTTTAGGACAACTGAATCAAGCCCAGTTTTGTGTGTGTATGTAAAGATAGATTATTTAGGAAAAGTCACAAAATTGTATATCTCTGAGATGAAGGGAACCTTTTTTTTTTAACTAATGAAATGTTGTTTGGAGGCATATAGACCCCAAGGACCGTTTAAGGATTAAGCTGTAAAATAAGCTTTTGGTGTCCCCAGAGTACGTATGTAAAGTTTTAGCTCCAAATACCCCAAAGACAATTTATTAAAGGTGCAGTGTGTAATTTTTAGAAGGATCCCTTGACAGAAATGCAAAATAATATTCAAAACTATATTATCAGGGGTGTATAAAGACCTTTCATAATGAACCGTTATGTGTTTATTACCTTAGAATGAGAGGTTTTTATCTTCAGACACTGATTGTCCCCTTACATGGAAGTCGCCATTTTGGGCCGCCATTTTTTTACAAAAGCCCTTAACGGACAAAATTTTTTACTAAGTTGTGCCCGACGATGACATGTTTGTCCAGTGGCAGCTACTGTAGCTTCTCTATGTATTTCAAAAGCGAGGGTGAGCAGTGGACTGAGCTGTTGGTTGCAATTCGCAGCCTCACCACTAGATGCCGCTAAAATTTACACACTGCACCTTTAAAGCATGTTAAAATGGCCACTTCGTATGTGCAAGCAAAAATGTGCCGTTTTTTGGGTGTGTCCTTTTAAATGCAAATGAGCTGATGAAATGCAAACACTGATGGTGCACTAAATGGCAGTGCCATGGTTGGATAGTGCATATTAAGGGGCGTTCTTATAATACTATGATACTCTTCTGACATCACAAGGGGAGCCAAATTTCAATAACCTTTTTTTCACATACTTGCAGATAATGGTTTACCAAAACTAAGTTACTGGGTTTATCTTTTTCACATTTTCTAGGTTGATAATAGCACTGGGGGCCCAATTATAGCACTTAAACATGAAAAAGTCAGATTTTCATGATATTTCCCATTTAAAATGATGGACAGGACTGACACCTTCTGTCTGTTGATATATCATGCATTCAATTCTTGAATACACTTACTGGTCTTTGCTTCTCCAGATGCAACCTCAGACAAGTATCTATAGTAATCGCCTTTCATTTTCAGGTAAAACACCTTGCTCTCTGGCGGAGAAGCATTGGGAATGAGGAACTTCTCGAGTAAACCCTACAAAGAGTGAGAGATGGGACTATCAGGATACCACATATATTCCAGAAATTGCTGTTATCAGGTTAAAAGGTTTTTAGGAGATTAAAAGAACAGATCACAGATACCAGCACATCATTGCAGATGTCCTGCAGCTCAGTCTCGATCTTTTCACGATACTCGCGTGCCATCTGCTGCTTCTTCTCGTTGCCCTCTGTCTTCTGCTCAATGCTCGAGATGACACGCCAGGAGGACCGGCGAGCACCCACCACGTTCTTGTATGCCACAGAAAGCAGGTTGCGTTCTTCATTGGTAAGTTCCACACCCCCTTCAGTTACAGCCTTCATAGCTGCTGCCATGTCGTCATAGCGCTCTGCCTGCTCCGCCAGTTTGGCTTTCTGCACCAGGTCAGGTTTGTCCATTTTTAGCCTGAGAATCAAATAAGAGTAGATATTAGGAAGACGCATTTACAATCAAGTCTAATGTTTGGAAAGCCAGAGACTAAATCACACAGCCTGCAAAACAAGTGGGATGTAAGGGACACTTTTCGACTTCTGTCACACTTCCGTCTAGAAGTCAATTTAGCCGAATTTACCATAGGCAGTAACATAATTTGCAATAAAAGAAAAGTCAAAATTATAATGTAAATCTGCGATTCAATACATTTCATTGATGATGAGAAAACATTCATTAAGAACATCAAAACGTTCAAATGTAATGCTTAGTTTTCACGTTTACATAACTATACTCAAAATACAACCGGTCAACATAAATGTATTACAAAAAAACTCAATATTCAATGGATGCCCTGCTATAATAATCTAACAGTGCCACAGACAGTACAACATAAACTAACAAGACTTAGAAAATGCGATTTGTTATTTTTGCAGTCGTGACGCTTCTCGATTCATTGAACTCTGTCAGGCGACGATGACGTTAGCTAGCAGGCTAACTACACACCCTTTCATTGATAACGAACAAAGTCACCGATATTATGTAAAGGATTCTCGACTTTGTATATAATGTTGTTAATATAATTTTATTGTTATACGCGAAAAGCTGGCAGGACGTTAAACATTTCATTGTAATGATTAACCGTGTCTGATTAGACATGCAAGGCCTGACGAGCGCTTAGAAACCTGCTAAATCCCTTTGCTGCCCGCAAAAACGGCGGACAAGGCAATTTTTTTTATCTGTTTGCTGAAAATAAATCGTTCAACATGCACAAAGGTGATTTAAAGTATAAGGAAAATAACTCACGTTTTGAACTTCGTTTATTCGGCCTTTAATCGTTTAGAAAGATATACTTTGGGTCCCTGTCCTCCGCCTGGCTCTTCGGTTGTTCTGGGTAGTACCACTTCCGCTAAGCGTGACACTTCCGCTTCCTGCCAAGCTCAAAGCAGTCCAGTTGAAACTTTTTTAATGTCACTAAGTATTTGAGATTATGTTCATCCTAATTACTTTATGGGGAAATTTTTACAAAATCAAATCGATTTGCTGCTATTATAAACTGGGTATTAAGTAAGCAGGCCGTAACCCGCATCAAATGACCAGCCGTATGTACGTAGCAGGAGGCAGGAGTGGTTATAGGTGGGGCACAAGAGTGGCCACAACAAGAAGGGCCAACCTAATGTATTTATGTAAAACTGAAAATGTCTCAATCATTTTCAGGATGCGTTAAATCATCAATAGGCAGTAATGTCAATGAGCTTTCACTAGCATTATATATTTACTGTAGTAAACATATACAATTGGGAATGTGGAGTTGACGTCACGCGGTATTGCATTATGATAATCCGCCATATTTGCAGGATCGCGTCCTATCCCGCTGTATTGGAGTTCATGTGTTGGAGGTTGTTTTTGTATTTTCAGTTGAGATTTTAATAAACTTCGATATGTTTGGTCAGTACTGCTCGATCAAGCAGGTCACGCGATCGTTCAGGAAAGAAACTGAACAACGGAATACGTTTTTTCAGCTTTTATTCGTGGAACAAACAAGGGAAGCCGGTGCAGGAGCTGACGAAAAGACGCCGGATCGCGTGGTTTACCTGCTGCAATCAGGATAAAAACGTTTACTTTTCAAAATGTGTTCGCTGCATTTTCAGTCATTCAGTAATTTGTGATTAATAAAAGCAGAACCACTTAAATTGTCTTGTTTTTATGCTATCACTGTCAAACTAACTTGTAAATGTAAGTTATTGATTGATTCATTCATTCATTTCTGATCACCCTAACCACATGAGTTATAAAAATAAATATTTAGACAATTTTGACAATTGTAACAAATATTTTTTATTAAATGCAACTCAAACCCACTGCTTGTGACTCTTTGAATAACATAATGTTAGCTAAATATTTAGCATTTTGTTTGTTTTAATAACTTGGCCAAAAAATAAGTGCCATCTTATGAACATGTGTTGATTCATCGCACAGAATACAACGGATACATTTTTTAGAGAATCATTAAGATACGTAAGTATTAACACGTTGTCAGTAAATAGCTGGTTTGCCAACCGTCATAAGACTCCAGGGTAGGGTTGCACCAGTCGTTCGTAAGTTCTTACTTAAACTGGGACGTAAAGTCCAAACTAGAGGCTTAGTAACTACTAGCTAGTTTATAACTAACTCTTTACTTAATTCGGTTGCACCACTTGTTCTTAAGGAAGAACGTAGCTAGTAGGTCGTAAGCTCTCCATAAAGTAATGCGTTGTCGCATAGAATGACGTTTATTTTCCTTAACCCAATCACAAGCCTTATAATGGGCAAGCAGGAAATAGTCTGAACAGTACGTTATTTCAAACTCATTCTTGGCCCTGTCCCAAATGGCGCACTTCATGTGGACTTTCGGTCTCGTAGCCTTAAATTGCGCGTTCTCGCTTAGTCTACGAGTCCGTAGGGTGTCCCATCTGTCATTTTTACGCTTTGAAGTGTGCTCATCAGCGCCTCCTTTGCCCCCTTGATGCGGTCTTCAGCGAAGCCCGCACTGCAGCAGGCTTCGTGCACTTTGCCAACCCAGAAGTCCTTGCGAAAGGGCAATCAGACCAATCAGACGACGGAAGGGAGGAGTTCACACTGACGGGCAACTTCTCTACCTATTTCCGGTGTGATGCTCGAGTCTGTCCCAAAATACGACTCCGGTGCACCCACGTGGACTCGCATCAAGGGTCCCTAAAGTCTGGACTACGTGATGTCATCAAAGTGTGGACTCTGAGGAGGACCACAAGTCCAGAGTGTGCCATTTGGGACAGGGCGAAAGTCTCGCCTAAACTGAAAGTTAAAAAAAGACGTTAAAGCATATGTTATCGAACTCAAAACATTACACTTTTAATTGAAAATATATATCCCACACATGGAAGAGAAAATAAACAGGAAGAAATTTTAAATCTTATTTTAATTGATGGATACACAGAAAATTAAACAGTTCTTGAAAAGTCGTTGACGAATTTGCGGCTCTTCATAATTAATACGAGCTCATCGATGTTATATAATCTGGATGACATCTTATTCCAAACGTTATTCATGGACAGGGGCTTCCGTAAATATTTAGTTACAACGTATTGTTACGTTTAAACTAAGTTTAATGGTGCAACGCAAAAACATTTAGTAGTGCGTAAGTTGTAACTTAGTGCCTATTTACGTCGTAACTAAGCTACGTTGTAACTTACGCACAGCTGGTGCAACCGGCCCCTGGTGACTGCCTCATACGGGTTCCATATTCAGTACTCACAGACACAATTTGAATGTGATCCACGGTCGTCGCTTATCTAATTCATCTTTTGTGTGCATTTAAAGAACAAGTGCACAAATAGACGATTCTGATAAAAAGCGGAATTTCTTTATATAGAAAGAAATGAACTATAAGGGCTTTTTCATCCAGTAGTCAAATACAGAGCAGCTTACGTCACCTCTTCATTGTTGTGTTAGCACACTAGTTCCATAAAGCACGTGACATTCTTGTAAAAATAAGATGGACAGAGTTAACATCTGCATAAGAGGCCGAAATGGTATATCAATAGGTTGCAGGTCAGGCTGATAGTAAACCCAGCCCAGAACCCAGACAGATATTCTACCCTTTTTGTTAAACAGCATTTAGGAACATTTAGCTTCTAACAGAGGAATTTGAACTGAAACAGCTTAATAATAAAGTGCATTTTCTTGTGAAAAGTGTGATTGCTTTTTGTTAACACCAAAACAAACTTTAAGTTCACAGTCACTGTTTTGGCCCTTAGTACTGTATGTCTTTAAAGATATGAATAATGGAAGGTTAGAAGTTTCACTTTGAATCTGTTGTACTGATTAACATCTGAACTTCTAGGGGTGGTTTCCCAGACAGGGATTAGTTTAACTAGGAAATATAACTGGCTTTAGTAAACATGCCTTACTAAAAACATTACTTGTGTGCATTTTGAGGCAAAACAAAGAGCACTGATGTATTTTTTTAAGATATGTCAGTGCGAGGTTGATTTCAGTTTGGACAGCTCTTACATTTATTTTAGTCTAGGACAAATCTAATCCCTGTCCAGAAAAAAACCCGCAAAATTATCAAATAGATTTATTTCAAAGGAGTAGAGCACACCTCATGCACAATCTTTAACAAGTCTCTTTAAACAATGTTATGTTGTTTAAAATCGAGACATATATGATTTTGATCATTTCTAAATGCCAAATGTATGAAAAAAGCATGTGGAAGCAGCAGCTTATGCAATTAAAAGGATAGTTCCCCCAAAAATGAAAATTCTGTCATTATTTATTCACTCTCATGTTGTTAAAAACCCACATAATTTTTTTTTTCTGATGAACACAAAGGAAGATATTTAGAGAAATATTTGTAACTAAACCGTTCGTGGACCACATTCACTTAAATAGTAGGATTAAAGAATACTATGTAAGTAAATGGGGTCCATAAACAGTTTGGATACAAACATTTCTCTTATCAAAACAAAGACATTTATGCAGATTTGTAACGACATGAGAGTGAATAAAGGATGACAGAATTTTTATTTTTGGGGCCATCACACATCAGATTTAGCCTTAAAATAAATGCATACATTGTGATTTATTGTCCAAATTCCAATTTTCTCTATTGCAGAGAATCCAGGGTTTGATGTCATTGGAGGTTTAGGTAATCAATTTTAAATAAGTGGTTACAACAACCCTTTTTTTTTACACTAACAAGTGTTCACAAACACATTTAACAACCATGTTGAGTAGTACTAAGGAAATAAGTAGTGATCATATCCATCAAGATTGATTTTAACACCAGGTGTAAATATGATTACCAAAAAATTATTCCACAAAATGACTTTATTAAAAAAAAAATCTTTCAAATGTGAACAACAAGCCATTTTTTTTTTTATCTAAGAACTTTGAAACATGGCCGGACATCTCTTGCCCAAACATTGTTATAATAATGAAACAACACAATTTGTAGTTCTATAGTATTGTAACTCAAAGGCGATTCATACTTTTGTTAAACTGTTGAAACAATCCCCAAATACAATCTCTGAGCACTCACCTTTAACACAGAGATTGTGCATGAGGAGACTTATCTATGAAAACATATTTTGAGACTATTCACTTTGCCTTTAATAAATGACAGTCTGATATGACAAGCTGTTTCAAAAACACAAAGGATAATGTGTAAATCTTTTCTTTTCCATCCAATAATATCCCTGCATATTTCTCTGAAATATAAATACTGCTCTAAGAGTATAAATTCACCAAATTTGCTTTACTGTCGATATCCTGAATGCAGAAAAAACTATGTATAATAATTAGATTAACAAAACAGGTAAAGCAGAGGCAGCCTGAACGCTACAGACCCTTTAGGTTCGCCTTCACATATATTCATAGAAATGACACCCAAAACTTTTAAAAGTTTATTCCAGAGGATCACACACTGGATCAGTCCACCCACTTCAGAAGACAGTAGCATGGATGGATTTTGCCTTGTCGTCAGCAAAAGAGGCAGAGCATTGATGTGGGCAAGAAACCAGAATATTGAAATTGTATTAGTTGGCTTTGGCTCGAAGCTGGGCTCTTTTTCCAGTGACAGCCTGGAAGCCGGTTTTAATGCTGGCCACAGAGCAACGTGAGTGACAGGTTTCACACTGCAGGAAATAAAGACGTGTGTCTTTCTGCAGAGTTGTATCTGGTGAGCGGCAGGTATGACATGTCACGTATTCCTCTGTGAAAACAAAACATGGGGTTTAGAACGGCAGCTTCTTCATTACGGTAATGATTTAATATAATCATATACAGCAAAACATGTAATATCTCCTCGACTTACTTATATATCTTCTCAAAACGTTTTCTATTTGTTTCTGTTGAAAGCGTCCTTTGATCACAAGCTGATTATTTCCATCTATGGATCCACTAAAATAAGCAAACAAATTATTTACAAGGTCACTGTTCCGGCTTTAAACAACTATGCAATGAAATGAAGTTTAAGGAATACCTTGTTCCTAACTCGGCTAACAGGAACGCCAAAAGATGTTTAGGCTGTCGATGCAACCTGCAGGTAAGCAAACATATAGTAAACAACACCAATGTAGATTATATCAACGATAAACTCTTGCTTATGTAAAGCACTTTGGTTAAATACCAGTTTTTTTTTTAAATGTGTTGTATTGTATTGTAGTAAAAAGGCAATAATATTAAGAATTAATTTGTTACATTTACATAAGTCAATTTGACGAGATTCAATTTGTTGTACAACAGTGCAGTTGTTTGTATTTATCTTTATCTTTAAACTGTTGATTTGAAAGCTGTATGTTTGGACTCACAGTTTGCAGATGTCCGTAAAGTTGACAAAGGATGTTTTCTTGGTCCCAACTCGGACAACCTGAGGCGGCTTCATCACAAACTTCCTCTTTTCACCTGCCACCATATCAGGATTCTTCTCCCTCATGATGTTAAACACTCGGCTCAACAACTGTAAAAACACAAACACAATGGCACTCCAGCCTTAAGCAAATATACTTCAGAAGCTTTGAGTAGACTATAACACATGTGGAAGTGCAGAGGTAATATTCCTCATCAAAATCATTATAATACCTCATCATATGTGTAGTCTCTCTCTGAACCTGCCCATGCCGGACCCGACTGGGAGCTGAATGTGATGCCATCAGTGTTTTTCTCATCTTCTGTGACTGTAAATAATATTAGGAATAATTAAACACTCATTATTGTGCATTGTGGGGATGAATGAGTGTACTTAATAATGTCCACTATGATATACTATTTATCTTCCCTTAAATAGTACCCTATTTAAGGGAATGGGGGATAATTTTTTACACAGCCATTTATGAGTTCTTCAAAAGTTATACAGTGTAATGCCAAGAAAAGCACCCCTGCTCCTCCATTTCCTACTATGGTTGGGATTAGATAAGGGGTTAAGGTTGAATAGGAGTTTTGCGTATGACCTAAGCCGTAGGCTATGCTTTAGTTTTCATTTATAGACCTTTCTCACAGTAACCGGAAATACGTAATCGTCGTGTAAGCGGAGTTCCTGTCAAGCGTCAACACACTAGAAAAACATAAACCCGGGCAAGTTTAAAATGGATCAAAGAGTCTACAAAACTTCGTTAACGGATTTGCCAAATATTACATTTGCTGATGTGACACGACTAATGGAGTAAAACTTTTTCCATGAAGAATTTGTCAATAAATTTCTAGGTAAGTAGAGAGCGAGTATAACTGTTACTGAACTGTTAACTAAAACGACACATTATAAGTCTCGCCGAATAGCCTGAATCCACTTCTGTATAACTTCACCATCAACAGGGAATTGATGGAACAGATACGGCTTTTTACATTGCCTTGACTGCGGAGGAAGTAGATTTCCGCGACGATTGCATAGTTCCGGTCATAAATACGGAAGTTGTGAGAAAGGTCTATACTACTGCATTGTTTTTTGCGTCACCGTGCAATTACACATGCACATAGCAAGAACGCAGAATCAACTGGCATATTACAGGTGTACACACAGTATCTGTCCAAAAATCAAAAACGTGGCAGCTTTATTTGTGTATGTTGTTGGTGACACATCAGCAGTGATTAGGGTAAATAGACAGTGACTTTTGTTGCAGTTTGAGTTAAAGGCAGGGTGTCTGATTTTTGAGAAACGCTTTGGAAAAGAAAGTCAGGCCGAGTATCAAAACACACTTGTAGCTGTTTACTAACGTACATCATTGCCTGGGTGGCGTATGTGTGGGGCAGGTCTAACAAATTTCAAATTTGTTTAGGTGATTTCAGATGTCAAATTGATCATGCACCCCGCCTTTAAATATAGCTGCACAGCTTGGTCAATCTTTGTGTTTACTGCTGCAAGCAAAAATGTATATGAGGAAATTATTTTTTTAACCTGAGCCAGGGATTCTAAAAAACCAATCACAGTGCTTGCGTCCATGTAAAATTGATGTATCGCTACATGTTTGAAGAGGTGCATATGAGGTGCATATCAGGGGTGTATTCCAGAAAGCGGGGTTAACTTACCGTCAGCCAAACCCTAAATTTTTGGTTGATAAATCCAAAATCTCCTGACCCTGGTCATGTCGATTCCAAAACACCTGATATAAGAGTTGGTTAAGTCAACCTCCTAATGGTAACGGAGAGTTAATGCCCGCACATGGGGAATACATAAACATTTTTCTAATTCAAACATACCCGGGTATGTCACATAACCAGCTTTCAGGAATATCCCCCAGGGTACACCAGCCTGTGGTGTAGATATGGCGTAGGTCCTACTCAGAACTATAAGTCATGATTTAGGATTACTTCAATGAGGGGGGCATAATGCCAAGAGGTGCTTTTTTCGGCAAAACAATGTTGCTGAGTGCGTACAAAAAAAAAGTATTTTAAAGGAGGGTGCTCTTATTGGAAACAACTTAATACATAGTTCGGCCGCAGGAAAAATACTTTATATATAGACTTTACTTCCGTGTCCGTCTTGCGCACGCTCGACACATGGATATGGGAACGGCCCGAGTACACTTCGGGCATTACTGTGGCCAGTTTGGTTTAGTATTATGTAGTTATTGTCACGATGTCTGGTTAATACATTATTCCTAAAAATATTTTTCAAACAATAACCAATAAATCAAACTGTGTCCGTCTCCATACCGTCATCTTTTTCCACAATGTCACTTTCGTCAGCAAATTCCACTTTTTTAGGTTTCTTTTTCTTTCCTCGTAGCATCAGGTCTAAATCTTCATCCTCCACCACCGCCTCCTCCTGCAGCACTTCTCCTTCAATTTTTAGCTCCTGGTCACCATTACAATCAAATTGAAGAGTCAATAGCCTTTACAATTACAAGATGATTATTCAAATCTTACATAACCCTCAAGAAAACGTGCTTAGAAGGTATGTTTTTGACACCTGTATTTATTTCACTGGTAAGAACTAACCTTCATGCCTTCTTCAATGTCGTTGTCTATTGTTTTCTTCGGCTTCTTCTTCTTTTTCTTCTGATTAAAGAAATTCAGATCGTCCAAATCATCCAAAGGCTCTATGGAGACAAACTGTGCTATAAATTGCCAAGGCCCAAACCTGCTATACTCTCTTGCTTAAATGCATTTAAACAAGGTATAAATCTAAAAGAGAAAGTATTGCATACTCATATTAGGATCATTCATCTCACCCTTTTTCTTAAACTCATCCTCTTCTAGCTCCATCTCTGGCTCCTCTCTGGCATCAGGCTCAACCTCATGCTGCTCAGGCTGTTGAACCTCCTCTCCCTGCCCATCTCCATCCTCATCCACCATGAAGGGCTTCTTCTTCTTCTTCTTTTTCTTGGTTGTGCTGGGGTCGAATAAAATCTGAGGACACGTGATCACAATCATAATTATTTGCTCAAGTCTTCACTGTGATGAAGAAATTCATACACTGCTGAACTGGGTTATTGTTTAGGCAATAAACAAGTCTTAATTCAATCAAATCGAAGTAAAAACAATGCATCGATACCGCAATTCTTCTTGTTTAAATAAATTAGAAACACGCCTAGTTTTATATGAAACATGTCGGGCGTTAAAGTCTGCATTGTAACTGAAGCGCTTTATCTCTTAGCACAATGTCACAACGTGACTGAATATTTCCAGACGCCTGTGAAAAGAGGCAAAATACATTAATAAAGCACCACAATACCTCGTCTTCTGACATGATGGCTGAATCAAAAAAGATTTTTGGCTTGCTCAGTTTCAAAAACACGTTTAACTCGGCTTCCGATTTTCACTCTTGCATCAGCAAAAAGCTTAGGGCGCGTGCGTTCTTCCGACGACAAGTGATTTCGTCACGAGTACGACATTACCATGCGACTGTACATGACGTCAGCAAAGGAAGCTTTTTGATGTCTTTTTTATTTTTTTAACATAAATACTAAAAAAAAAAAAAAAAACACACAAAAGAAAAACAGAAAAGGGAGTAAAATAAAAATATGATAATTACTTAGGCAGGAAGTAACTATATATTTTCTTTAAAGCAGTTTTTCTGCAAAGCTAGTTGAACAAGAAGCGACACAAAATCATTTTTTTTTATGAATACAACACACCGATGTGTACACAGGCTTTGTTTGTTTTAATCTTTCCTGTTGTACTTCTGTTAAAGCATTACGTTAGCAGCCCAAAGAATGTCAGTTCGAGTCCCTGGGAACATATGTAGAGTTTCGTTGCAAAACGACATTACTCAATAATAATAATATAAATTTTTCAGTAATCTCGTTTTTTGGTTGTGCATTTTGATTTAAACCTTTATAACTTAAAAATACAGCTAAGTAGCACCATGAAACAGAACAATAACTTGATAACATAATAATAACTCCTTTTTTAACATTTTTGTCAAAACATGTTTATCTTGTTTTGCAACCTCTTCATATATGCTTATTAAAAAAAAAATGCCACAAGTGATTTTTAAACATGACAGCAATGTGCTTTATTGAACATAATAAACCATCCCAAAACCCCAAACTTAGCAAAGGGATTACAGAACGAAAAGGGGACTTGATAGGCATGTCAGTCATAAGAAAATGCATAACTATAGAAACTAGATTCAGTGCATGTATCATTCCACTTATCCCGTAAATCCTAGCATTCTGTTATCTGGCATTACACACAGTCACTTACAGATCAACCCACTCAGGTTGCATAAGCATATGGAAAATTAAGGCACATGGTACAGCAGATGCATTCTTATATGCTTAAGTGCGAGCATCAAGATGAATGATATGGTTTTTAAAACACCACAGAACGACTAACAACACTAGAAGGAATCCAAAAGTTTAATGATCTTTAAAGCCATCTGAAAATTGTCAATCATACAAATGTACATATATGCTTATGCATTGACCTGAACAAATACAGCATTTTTTTTCTTTCAAAAAACAAACCAAACTGTATGCTCCAAAATGAGAAAAGAAAAATGTAATATAGTTTATATTATTATTATTTTTTTAATAATTACAACCATCTACTGCCGGATAAAATCCTCAGCACATTAATGTATAAGGCCAGAAAATGCATAACAGGACTGACCTGCCATTAAATATGTAATTTTCGGCAAAGGTTTGGACTCTGCACCAAAAAAAAAAAAAAAAAAAAAAAACATGATGGGCAGTCTATAAGGGAGTTTTTTTATCAGTTATAAAGAAATACAAAATATATTCAGCTGGAGGTACTAAATATGATGAACAGATAGGGATCAAAGACTGTAGTAAACAACAAGTACCAAATCTATTTTTTGTCAGATGAGTTAGGTCATTTGGAAAGCATAGCACGTAAATGATGTGCGTCAGCAAACATGCTTTATTCTATAACAAAACTAACAGTGTCCAAAGTGTAAAGAATTCAAATGAACTGTATGAAAAGAGGGAAGATTAGAAACCACAATGCATTATTTCATTAATCACGGCCAAATGTTATATGGATCATCTTACATCTTATGTAATCAGATTGCATTGTCTGGTTTACTTTCATATCCATTTGCATTTGTAAATCTTGTTTCTCTTGACTTCTTTTAGCCATACTGTGATTTGTAGTGTTAACCCTCTGAAGGTGCTCAGGTTTGCGCATATAACCTAACCACGACAAGCAAGAGAGTCTTTTAGTCTGTGGTAAGTTCACATTGCCCATGCCTTAAGCTCTTCCATGTCATCCTCATCCTCCTCTTCTCTCTTTTTTGGGACTGGAGAAACAAAAAGAAACAAAGAGGTTTATGTGGAAATCTTCAGAGCATTTTGCTTTTTTTTAAACCAAGTCTTATATGTAACTATTTTAAAGGTCACCTAATACGGCAATTTTTCAAGATGTAATTTTAGTCTCAGGTGTCCCCAGAATGCCATGTTGAAAAAGCCCATTTTTGGGTGTGCAGAAAAAGTGCTGTTTTTGTTTGTCTCTCTTTTATTGCAATTGACCTGCTGCTTCCTGCCCCATTTACTGTTATCTATTCCAAAAACATTTTAATAAGACAATGTCCTTACTTCATAATTCATAATGAGCGTGCGGTAATAAATTATTAAAAAAAAAAACTAACTGAGTTCTTTGGACAGTTGTGGGTGGGGCTTGTGCAGACTAGTGACATCAGTTTGTTCAGAAAACACCAATGCTTCACCAAAATCGCATCCGGTGACAGTAGGTACTGAATTAGATGAAATACTTACTAATCAACAGTTAAAACAGTAGGTACTATATAGTTGAAATATGGTATGAATTAATTCATGTTGACACATTACGTGACATACTTCATCATAACAACAAGTTAGTTGTTAACTGGAATGATGTTGAACAAGTGCAAGGTAACCACAAGGGACAGCCGCTTAAAATATGTATTTGCATTTGAATAGAGTCGTGTTACCGCTTTTGAACATTTTTGAATAAACAACACATCTTCTTCTTTTTTATTAGATAAATCCTCTCCCAGGCGCCCACGGGATAGTAAAGTGTCCAACAAATGAACACTTCGGGATCTTGCCGAATTGTAGTAGGTCATCTGGGTACTTTTCACCTACTGTTTTTCGAATGCTACGCATACAGACATACTACTCGCCTCTTCTACTTTTTTGCCTACTATATAGTATGGAAGTTAGCGGTGTCTGACGCAGCACATCAGTTTGTCCCATGAGACTGTTGAAGTTTTACAGAGATTTGAAAAGAAGGGGAGCAGATGTTTTTCATTACAGGTTGGCTGTGTACACACACAGGCGACACACAATTATGTTCAAACAACTTATGTATTGGTGACTTTTTATGTATTTTTCAACTTTAGTTAAAACTGCATGATCAGCCTTCTGATTTAATTAATAGGCATTCAAAAATGAAATAAAACCTTTTTTAGTAATGGGATCAATGATAAAGTATTTAGTACCATTGCCTTGATAGGTTACAGGAATTTACAGTATAAAATATGATATTGCGATATCCACAACATAAAAATTAACAATAGTCAGCCATACTGTGGATTTTAATCACAGGATTTGTAACTGATGTTAGCTTATCTGGATCCTTACCAAAACCACTAAACAAAACCCCACCCTAAAAATATACAATCAATGTCAAAGATGAAGCAGGTTAGGAGCAGGATATCACCTCACTGTTTTTAAAAGCAGTGATACAAAAACAACGTTCTTGTACAACTAATTACTTATAAAACTAAAAATTAAAGTGTCACAGTCTTTGCATTGTCTGAAAAAAGAATCTGCAGATTGTAGTCACATGTTGTCTAGCGCCTAGGGCTGTCAGGTGACATAAGGTTTCATGACACCTTTAATTCAGTGATATCGAGTAATAAAGAGAGAAACACTTTCTGCATGTCAATTTAAAAAAATCACTTTTAAAAGCAATGTGAATGTGCTGATAGCTACTAAATAGAAAAACACCTGTTTTTTTGGGTAATGGGTTTGAAGGCACACTGGGCAGAGGTACATCCTCTGTGCCACCAATTTCCAGCAGGTTCTTGTCTAGCTCCTCTTGCTCCAACTCTTCAAGTTCAGCCAACAGGTCATCCTAAAAAGGAAAAATTATATTGCTCAATCAAAATGAAGTAAAAGCCTTTGTAATAACTTCATTTGTGGATCATGTATGCCATGTTGCTGTATAAGGGACTAAGCAGACTCCACTTTCACATACCTCATCAAATTCTTCTCCAAAGCCGACAGGCCTTGAAATAGCATCTGAAATTTCCTGTGCCAACTCCTGTTGCTCTGTGATGTCTTGCATGAGGTCATCCACTTTATCTAGATCCCTGCAAAAAAAAAGACAACATAGTTTTAATAAGATTAGAATGTACATTTAGTCACTGTGTTCTGTGCGAGTTATACATTTTACAATTTGAAATGTTTAATAATATCTTACATGTTCTCATGAGCTGTCTTCATGGCCTTGGCGGCAAAGCCCATGTTCTTCAGCACCTCTGTGTTAGTATTCGCATTTTCTAAAGCCTCTCGCTGGAACTCAATTGTGGAAAGAGTGCCATCGATCTGAGCAAGCTGCTTCTCATATCGCTTCTTTCTTTTCAGAGCCTGTAAAGCAGCTGTCAAAAGGCAGCAAACTCAATACACATTCACAGCATCACATTTGTATTCTCAATTACAAAAAATTGCATTGTCATTCCCTTTCCAAGTCTGTTTGATTTTAACATGGAAATATTTGATTATCAAAACTCTAGAGAACAAATGAAGAGTTCAGATACAAAACCCCCTAAGGGGTCGTGTACAACAAGGTGTTTAAACTCGGCTGAAAATGCAAGGCGGACACCGACTGTGGACACTTGGCAGCCCTTGATCACCTGAGTGCTTTGGTTGCTATGATAGTTTTGTTTATCAGTCTCTGAACAATGTGCAGATTGGATGTTGTGATATTTGTTCCGCCCCTCCTCCACTGTGAATGGACCGCCAAAGTGACCCTGATGAGCTGAGAGTTTCACTCAAAGTTGACCAAAAAACCCGCTATGCACTTAGGGGGCTTTGTTAAAAATATTGACATGGCATTTAATGAGTTGTCTTCTGCCAACTGACAGGTGTTTCTGAATGGCCTGAGGCCAGGATTAAACGGATTTGAAGCAAAGTAAGATACCCCAAATTACCCTTGCCTAAAACCCTAACCATTTTTTACCCCTCAAATTAGTGTAAAAAATAGTGAGAGAATATTTTTTGAAAACCCCTAACCCAATCCTAAATCTAAATGTAACAATCTGTCAATTCCTCCAAAAAACAGCATAAGGTGCATTTGAGAGTTTACATTTATTTCAGACAGAAATCTTTTGGATTAGTTTATTGGGACAAATAATGGACAGTATCGCTTTGTGGCACTACAGCAGAATTTTTAAAGTCATGTAGTATTTTAAATGAACACGCCCACATTTTGGGAATTTAGCTTATTCACCGTATCCCCCAGAGTTACATGAGTCCATACATACCTTTCTCATCTCAGTGCGTGCTGTAACTCTGTCTAATGCAGCCCCCGCTAGCTTAGCACAGAGACTGGAAATGAATGGCTCCAGCTAGCATACTGCTCCCAATAAGTGACAAAATAACACGAACATTTTCCTATTTATGTGTTGTGATTTGAATAATCACACCGTGTACAAATAAAAGGTCACATGAGACACAGCAATCTTTTAACAGTATACATTCTGGGAACTATATTCTCAGAAGGCGAAGCACTGCTAATTTGGCAGAGTGATTTGCTCGCAGCAACCCGAGAAGCCCCCTGGTGAGGAGCAGAGAGTTCGGTCAGAGTTGTGCAAAAGTAGAAGTGCTTCACCTTCTGAGAATATAGTTCCCAGTATATACTGTTAAAAGATGGCTGTGTCTCATATGACCTTGTTATATGTACACGGTGTGACTATACAAATCACAGCACATATAGGAAACTGTTCGCGTTATTTTGTCACTTATAGGGAGCAGTATGCTAGCTGGAGCCATTCACTTCCAGTCTCTGTGCTAAGCTAAGCTAGCAGGGGCTGCATCAGACAGAGTTACAGCAAGCACAGAGATGAGAAAGGCATGTATGGACTTATGTAACTCTGGGGGATACGGTGAATAAGCTAAATTCCCAAAATGTGGGCGTGTTAATAAAAACCGGGGACTTTGCTTTAAAGGGGGTCCCTCAATGCTAACAGGAGGTCCGGGACCACCCCTGTCCCCCTTAATTCGAACACTGATTATTAATACCTTGATAATGTTAACGGGAACACTAATGCTATTTGTTAAAAGGAACAACAACTCCTTTCCTAAGGAAAATTAATTCTTATAATGTTTGAAAGACAATTTGTTTCTGTACTATAATTCTACTCTTATCTTTAGCTTATCCTGTCTTTCTTTATTGTGGTATGGTTCAAACAACTAACCAGTTTCACAGAAAAAAAACTGGACAAACTGGTTGCAAGGGCCAGTAAGGTAATGGTGTGAGTCAAGCACATAAATGTGCTATTAATTTGAGACGCATGTCCTCCGGAAAGATCATCATCAAATGCTATGCCCACCTCTTATCAGTACAACTGAACTGATGCTCTGAGTACCATTTTAGTGCACGAACACACACAATTAAAGAGACGTGCAACTCCTTACAACAAGTAGAAACAGAAGAAATGTCTTGATTCTTATTTTAACTGTCAGTAGATCAGTGGTCCCCATAAGATTATAGACTTAAGATAAAACATTCTATATGGTTTACCATGTTTCCTGTCTCATTGGCAGGTCTTTCACAACACACCACATGACACTAATGACAGAACTTAAGACTATGGCATTCAGTCAGCCAGGCCAAACTCCTAAATGCAACATGACAAAGAGGCTGAATGTTATATTTTTTGTTCTTATAATTCTTATCGGACATGGGTCTGATATTTAAACATAGACTTTTTTTCGAATTTCGATTAGCACTCATGAGACCCATGGGTGTAGCTTCTCAACGACCACACCACCGAAACCGAAGACAGGTTGTAAAAAAAATCTTTAAAAGTTATTCAATAGAAAGAATCAGAGTGAACTGAGCAATATACTGAGAAGGTTTATCTTTAAATGTATACCTCGTTTGTTTTTCGTGCCGTTTTTCTTTGCTGTTAATAGTTCCCCTTCGATCTTTTGCTCTAAGTATTCTTGTTTCTTCGTTAACATCTCTTCTGTCTCGCGGAGTTTCTGGATCGCCTCTTGTGGGCTTGGGGCTTTGCCGCTTTTTCCCCCGCTGCTGAACCATTTAGCAAATACAGACATGCTGTTTAATATTCTATAAAGTCACACAATCACCGTGAGACCGTTTGTTTCTAAGAAACCACTAATATCGCCAAACGCTGTTCCGTGTTCAGTTGTTGATTGTCTTACTTCCGCCTTCAGGCCCGCTGACGTCATATAACGCATCACGTGTAAGGCCACCTATCATTGGCCCAACAGCCGAACAGCATAAATACATGTTGTCATGCTCTACCAAAGAAATCCCCTTTCCGTGTTTAGACCATCATACCTTGTATATTTATATACTTTTTTAAAATATCTTTACAGTCAAGTTGATCACTGAGGTTTACAAAACTGTAACATAAGGGTTTACAAACTTGTGGAAAATACCTTATTATACAAACAGACATGACTCATGAAGTTTGTCAAGTATTTTTTTGTACACTGTAAATTAAAATATTTATTAGTATACACACTACTTTGAAGTACAGAGATTACATTTCAAGAATTTGTCACTTTTGAACTAGTTCCTATTTTTCCTTTTCATAATCACACATTTTTGTTGTTGTTTGTTATTTATCCATACATACACGTCCATGGAAACATATCAATAATTTGCGGTTAGTAAAATAAAGCATAAGCCCCAAGAAGCAGTGGGTTACCAGTGCATTTTACAATAGCTAAGGGGCGTTGTTACCCTAGCTGTTATAAAATGCACTGTAACACCACTGCTTCGCGGGGCTTATTGCTTTTATAAAATGGTTACTTCATTTGCATAGCATTATTTCATAAAATAAAACACAGCAAATAAGCTATTATATTAAAAATATATATTAGTACAAATATTACTCTTCCGCCAAACAAAGTAGTTCCTCAGAATCAAGCAACACAGGCGCAGTAAGACACAATGAAAATATGATTAAACTCTGTGGTGTTTATTTTCATAAATCAACATTCATTTTACTTATACAATAAAAACATATAAATAATTTATATCATGCAACTGTTGAAGTATGCTTAACTTATTCCCCGTCATTTTTTAAAAAGTTGCCACCCAGTTTTAGTTTAATTCCTTCCAGAAAAATTTTCTTCTTTAAATAAACAATAAATATATCAAATAAAAAGAACAGACCCTCCGCTTTCAAAAAAAAGTTTTATCCTAACTTACCTTCATTTGTTCTCTTATTCTCTTATCACCTCTTAAAATTTATGCAAAAAGCTGTGATAAATTTGAGTGAATTCGTCAGTGTTTAAGTTGGGTAAGATCGCCACCTAGTGAATAATAGCGCAAATATAAATGGGGTGGGTTTCTCACGGACGCGTTTTCTCTTAATCGACGAGATAACTCAACAATGTTTATTGACATTTATCTGGATATCGCCATTAATTGTGCAATTGTAAAAATATTATTATTAAAAATATGATTAAAGACTGTGGTGTTTATTTCCATAAACCAGTACGCAGCAACAGTGGCGCAGTGATACTTAAACCACGTAATGCGCTCTGAACCATAGTTTAGAACGCGTTTCAACCAATCAGAACGAAGGACCAGAACTGCCCGTTTTATAATGTTAATTTTGTACTGCATAAAAATATAAAATTTAAAGCTCGTCGATCTTCCTAATTTTTAACTAAGTTGACTGCTTGGTCATTGTTGAACGAGTACTCTCACAGGAACTATTTTCTCACGCGGATGACAGACGACTTTTAAATTGGTGCACACTGGAGCGCGTTACAAATGTCAGGTGTTTCGCAGCAATAATTAAATGGACACAAAAATAATCCCAACGGGGTGAAGCCCGCTTACAACTACACTGAAGGATATGCTCCAAATTACACCAGGTAATTGTATAACTAAAATTTTCCACAGAAAGATTCATGCTTTTTTAATTAAACACTTTTCGGTTGACGGGTTCTACTAAGCGCGTGATTAGCAAGGAGTGACGAAACCTCCTCGTGCTTGATTTATTAATTTTGTAATTAAATAAACTATTATGAACTATTGATTTTCTGGCTATATAGTTTTGTTAACTGTTATGTTGAACACTATATTGGTTAGTTTGGTATGATGCATGGCTTTTTGATTGTTTTGTTCGCTGACGTTCGACGGGCTTTCGTTTTGTTGACGCTGGGTTTTAAAATAACGGTAAGTGAAGCGAATTTGATCTTAAAATAGTTAAAAGTGTAACGTCTTGAAATGTGACAATAAAATTTAAGTATCACAATAAAGTTAAACTACGTGCGTGTAATTTAAAGGCCATGTTTACAATGTAACACTCAGATTTCTATAACATGAGGTGTAAAAAAACTGCTTTCACCATTTTTACTCCATACGGACACGGGTAGTTTTATAATCGCAGTTTTTTCCTCCAAAAGTTACCGTCCGCACATGCTCGGTTTAAAATAAATCTCCGTCCTCTTGATAAAGCAAAAACATGCTGTCAAGAGCATGTCACACCAGCAGGCGGCGATATAATCTAAATCATAAACCCACCTTGGCTAATCACATAGATATGTACACTAGATGTCGCCTTGGCTACGGCAGTTCATTGGACCGAATGCGTCAACTAGAGCCGCCAGTTTGAAACCGGGGAACCCCACATCAGGGTCATTGTAGGCAACAAGCGTGCTGCACAAGCCCTGAAAAGTGAAGCCAAAACGTCTCGATCGCCCCCCCCAGTGACTGGTCCCAGTATAGGTCATAAACCCCGCCTCCCCATGTTATTCAATGGGACTTGAGACCAACTAAAAAAATTAATTACACTTCAATTATCTTTTTTCCGAACCTGGTTTCTGTCATTTATTGTAGTTTTTATCACACTGATGTAAATTCAAATGTTTGTTTTTAAAATAAGTTTGTGTTTAGTTAGTTATTTAATGATATAAAAACGGTGGTGTCACGTCATGATTGACAGCTGTGATATAGCGTGATATGCGCATTCTGCGAGGGCTGGGTTTTGATTTCGCGGCTTCACTTCCTGCTCACTACTGCGCATGACTGGTCCCGAAATCGCTACTGCGCAGACTCAAGACCCAAGATGTCAGCGCCATATCGGGACACTGGCGGCTTCACTTTTCACCAATGGAAGGGAGCGAACAGGCGTCGTCCATCTTTTTTTACAGTCTATGGAAGGCAATGGTGTAACGGAAATAAAATCACCATAAATCATGAACGCGGTTTTCTTTTGGTTCGTTTCAACAGTCAGACATGTATTTAGCATTGAGTCCAGAAAAATATAAAGTTTGGATATTATGAAAATTTACTTTTTCAAATTATAATGCATAGTGCTAGTAGGCCTAACACAAAAGTCCGGTATCATCCATGAATTCGAAGTACAGACGGATGTATAGGGTGACCATACGTTCCATTCTTCCCGGACACGTCCTGTCCAGGATTTCGGTGTGTCTTCTGGAAGTCTTATTTGTTGACCGCATACCCCATTCAGTTAAAAACATAAGACATACAATTGTAGTTTCATTCTTACCTTAAAATATAGCGGTTGCTTTTTTGTAATAAAAATAATAATCCTCTATGATGTATGCGGTCGATAAATACAACTTCCGGCAGACGCACCCGAAATCCTGGCCAGGATGCGTCCGGGAAGAATGGCATGTATGGTCACCCTACGGATGTAGCAATTTTACCTAGCTTCTTCCTATGACAGGACCCCTGTTCCAATATGGCGGCGGTTTTGACTCATGCTTAGAACCCAAAGGCGACATCTGGTGTATATATCCATGGGCTTATCAGAAGCCTAACAAAAGTGACGTCATAAGGCAAAAACCCTGGTTTTACTGTCTACACACAACACTGCAACTGGCGTTTCCTAAAATCCTCACTCTGGCTTTACGATTTGGGTTATATCACCGCCTGCGACTGTGGCATGCTTTTGACAGCGCGTGTTTTTGCGTGTTCAAGTAGGCAGAGATTTATTTTAAACCAAGCATGCGTGGAGGGGATTTTTTTTAAACCGCAGTTATGAAAGTTATATTGTAGGATCACAATAAATTCTTAAAATTTGTTTTACAGAGTGGTTCTAAAGGATGAACAGCAGTGGACCAGCATACCCTTTGGCCTCTCTGTATGTAGGTGATCTTCATCCAGATGTCACTGAGGCTATGCTTTACCAGAAGTTTTCTCCTGCTGGTCAGATCATGTCCATTCGTGTGTGTCGTGATGTTATTACACGCAGGTCACTTGGATATGCTTATATCAACTTCCAGCAGCCAGCTGATGGTAAGGACACGTGCCTTTGGCTCTTTCGATGGCCTGGTTGGTTTCAAGATGTCCGACAGATTGTTTTGATGTGTAAAGTGTAGTTAACACTTCCTGCACAAATATTGAGAATATTCAATGAGATCATGTTGACCTTTGGGTATGTTATAGAAAGTCTTCCTTGGGTGTCTTGCATTATTTAGTTTTTTAATAGATCTTATTGATGTAAATGTTGACGTAGTTGATAACCCAATGTTAACACTTGTCAATTGACATTTTGTATTATTTTAGTTTAATCTCTTCTGTGAACTATAGTATTTGGTGTTTTCACTATTTTCAAGTATTTCTATTAATTTTTAGCTGAATGTGCCCTTGATACAATGAACTATGAGGTCATCAAGGGTCGACCAATCAGGATCATGTGGTCACAGCGAGATCCCGGCTTGAGAAAGTCTGGCGTTGGAAACATCTTCATCAAGAACATGGATGAGTCTATTGATAACAAGGCTCTCTATGACACTTTTTCTGCTTTTGGTAACATCTTGTCATGTAAGGTATATCCATTTACATTAATATACATGATTTTGACAATTATTCGATTTTTTTTTTTGTCATTTTAATTGCACAATGACAAATAACATTAGAAAACTTAACCGCAATATATAGATTACTTTCAATAGTAAAAATGTGTACATTTTAGGTTGTTTGTGATGAGAACGGCTCGAAGGGCTATGGATTTGTGCACTTTGAGACCCACGAAGCAGCCAACAGAGCCATTGACACCATGAATGGAATGCTTCTGAATGATCGCAAGGTGTAAGTTTAATAAAGTGTTGATTAAGTCTGGAGTACTACGTCAGTTGTCACATTTTTTTTGTTAATCAACATATTAATAAAAATGTGTGTGTCACATGCATGTTTCATATTTAAATTTACTACACTAATCTTTGTTGCATAAAAGAACAATACATTGTGTATTTAACTTTCACAAACATAATATTTTGCTTCATAAAACCTATTAACCCACTGGAGTCATTTGGATTACTGTGTGAATCAATTATGTCATTACATGTTCTTTGCATGACATCTTTGCCTAATAATCGTTTACACTTTTTTTTGTTTACTTTGATTTTTTAAATCTGCATATGCAGTTTTGTAGGGCATTTTAAGTCTCGTAAGGAGCGTGAGGCAGAAATGGGGGCTAAAGCAATGGAGTTCACCAATGTATACGTTAAGAACTTTGGTGATGATGTTGACAATGAGAAGTTGAAGAGCATCTTTAGTGAATTTGGTAGGTGCTTTTATAATCACCTTGTTCAGATGTTAAACCTAGCATCACTTACTTTACAGAATATTGATATTGCTCTCATAGTCTCATTACTTTGCTTTTATACCTCAGGTAAGACCCTCAGTGTATGTGTGATGACCGATGAAAGGGGACGGTCTCGTGGCTTCGGCTTTGTCAACTTCGATAACCATGAAGATGCCAGGAGGGTATGACAACGAATCGTGTGTTTGAATATAACCCGTTGATGTTAAATCTGAAGTCTTTTGCTCTGTTAGGCAGTAGCTGAAATGAATGGCAAGGAGTTGAATGGCAGGGTGCTGTATGCGGGTCGAGCTCAGAAGAGATTGGAGAGACAGGGAGAACTTAAACGCAAGTTTGAGCAAATAAAGCAGGAACGCATTCAACGGTACCAGGTATACACATGCCTAAATGCACAGTTGCTTGCAGGCTAAATCTGATTTTTTTTTATAAAAAAAATGTATGCATTTTGTAATGTATGCATTGTTTTGTTTTTTACTGTAGGGGGTTAATCTTTATGTTAAGAATCTAGATGACAGCATTGATGATGAGAAATTGAGGAAAGAGTTTGCACCTTATGGAACAATTACCAGTGCAAAGGTATTGTAAAGTGCACAATAACACATGTGTCTTTTCAAATAACAGCATTATGTGACCAAGGCTAAAGTCTCAGTGTAATGATGAGATAAGGAGCATCAAAGTTGGGTTTCAATCATTGATTTCACATTCATTTCAATCTTTGACATGATATCAAGTGTATGATTTCACTGAATGTTTTTTAATGTTTTTTACATTGTGTAGGATGTTTTTAAGTACAAAACAACAAATCACAAATTGGGTTTAAAATTTTAAGGGTTACATACTAAAAATTATTCGCAAGAATTCAAAAACTGTATATGATGCAGGCAATAAAATTTACATAGCTATATAAAAATAGAAAATTTATACCAAAGTTGAAATTTGGTGTATTACAATGCCTAAAACAATTTTCATGGATGATTCATATAGTCTGAATCTTATTTTATTGCATAGATTTGTAGAAGGTTCACTTGAATAGATGAAGGTTTAATTTGTATGTAAAATATTCAGGTTCTTTGAGGTTAATTGGTGACTACTGCAATAATCTAAGATTATATGAGGAGCTCAGATGCACAACCCGCTATACGCCACTTCGTCAAAAATGAGATTATGATATTAATCAGACGCTCTCTGCATGTGTGTTTGTTCATCAAATACTTTTTTTTTTTTTTAAGTTATGTTTTTGGGCCATTTTATGCCTTTTTTATTAGATAGATAGTAGTGTAGGAGATGACAGGAAAGTATAATCTCTGTGAAGTTGGCACCCCATATTATTAAACAATTTCCAAAACTATACCATTCGTTTGTGCTGTGTTTGTGCTGATTTGTGCAGCAGAAATGAACATTTGTGCTGGTTTGGTGTTTGAGATATTAAACATTACTTTTTTGGCTGTGTGACGTCATTCTCCACCCCATGTTGTCCAAATCCCTCCAAAACGGCGGCGTTCGTTTGTGCTCGATTTGTGCCGGTTTGTGCCGTGGCAACAAACGCTGTAATAACTTCCCTTCGTGAGTTATAAGAAGAATATATTCGGTAGCCGTGACGTCACTCTCCACCCCATATCGTCCAAATCGAATCAAAACGGCGCTGTTCGTTTGTGCTCGATTTGTGCTGGTTTGTGCCGTTAAAATGACCAGTGTATCTATTTCCGTTGCCTAGAAATAACACATTTGTTTCTGGGCAGTGACGTCATTCTCCACCCCAGGTCGTCTAAATCATGCCAAACAGGCGCCGTTCGTTTGTGCTCAATTTGTGCCGGTTTGTGCAGTTAAAAGAAATCCGGCAATATATTCATTCTCTATTATAACAAGCATCCAAATTTGATGATTAAGTTACGTCACTCTCCACCCCATGTTGTCCAAATAGCCCCAAATCTACGCCGTTCGTTTGTGCTCGAATTGTGCCCGTTTGTGCCGTTTAAACAAATGCTCTAACTGCTTACCATCCTGAGATACGACGAGAATATTTTCGGGAGCGCTGACGTCACTCTCCACCCCACGTCGTCCAAATCGACCCAAACCAGCGCCGTTCGTTTGTGCTCAATTTGTGCTGGTTTGTGCAGTAGAAAGAAACAACATAACTTACTCCCATCCTCGACATCACAGTGTTTAACTTTGTGAGACGTTGCGCAGACTCTTCAGCATATGACATCAAACTGTCGCGAGAGAAGCTCTCGCGCAACAGTGAGTTGCGCTGCTCGAATTAAATAAAACATTTAACTTTTTTTAAAAGTTGCATTTTCTCTAAATTCGTCAATGAGAGGGAAAGAGTTAGGTGGCTTTTATCAGTGTGCCTTACAAAATCAATAACACCGGTGTGCATCTTGAGAAAAAACAACAGAGCAAAACAATTAATTAAAATATATAAATCTCAAAAGTATATTTTTTTGGAGTTCCTGAGAACTAAGAGAATGGCGAGTAGTCTATATGATTAACGTTACTAAAAATAGGCTATCTATCTATATATATATATATATATATATATATATATATATATATATATATATATATATATATATATATATATATATATATATATATATATATATATATATATATATATATATATATATATATAAACGATACACATATAAAATAAAAAATATAAAAACGATACACACCTCACCTGACACTGATCTAATTGTTAGGTTCCTCTGAGAAAGATCTTAGTAGCCTCTGGAATTGTTAAGTGCTCTGATTATTGAATATCATTCAATCATCTACAAAATACATTGGCCCTCATTTATCAAACGAGAAAAAAAATCCTCTCACGTCTGATTGATTAAACTTATGCGGCCAATTCTGTCGCACGAATGAACAGATGTTCATAAATGAGGCGGCTGAAAACAATCGTCATTTGAATATTAATAGCCTCGCCCTTAGAGTTTACGATATTAAAACCTTAACCGGACACGCAGAGGAACTTCTCCATGGATACTGAACTTTGACCTTTCAAGTTCAAACGAAGTAGCTTACTAAAAATAAAAATCGTGAAAGAGCTAGATCACTGAAGAGAAATTAATCTTAACACCAAAAACGCCAACATTGTAATTTCAAATAATCAAATATTAACATAATTATATAGGCTATTTAATAAGTATCTAACTGTAGTATTTTAAGTAGTGTGTAGTGTATATAAAGCACACAATTCATCATATTTAAGCTGTGTAGTATAATGATTTTTAATAATAATTATTATTTAATTAATAATCATTTTTATGATGAAATCAATGTATAAATAAATAAATCATCCTGTATATAGCCTATGTGAATTTCAGTGCAGGTTTTGCACATTCTACGTAGGTAGAAATAGTACATTTGTGACAAATCATACAAAATACGTTTATCTTTCTCTTCATACGGAGTGTAAAACAAACTCTCTCACGCAGGCACGCGCGCACAGCTGCGTGTAAATTAAATGCACTCTCATATTGTTGAGCTTGAACGGCTGTTTTACTATATGAAATTATAAAGTTTTTTCTGTGGGGAAAAATTGAGCAGAAATCCCATTTTCTATTTGATAAACTATATAAAAACATTTTGCTAACCTTTTCTCGTTATTACTTTCCAGAGTAAAACAGACCGAGCAGAGCATAGCGCGAGAGCTTCTCGAAAGCATGCAGATCTGTTTGCCATCGAAACCCTCTCGCGACAGTTTGATGTCATATGCTGTAGAGTCTGCGCAACGTCTCACAAAGTTAAACACTGTGATGTCGAGGATGGGAGTAAGTTATGTTGTTTCTTTCTACTGCACAAACCAGCACAAATTGAGCACAAACGAACGGCGCTGGTTTGGGTCGATTTGGACGACGTGGGGTGGAGAGTGACGTCACTGCCCTGAATCAAAATTGTTATTTCTAAGCAACGGAAATAGATACGCTTGTCCTTATAACGGCAAAAACCAGCACAAATCGAGCACAAACGAACTGCGCCGGTTTGAATGGATTTGGACGACGTGGGGTGGAGAGTGACGTCAGCGCTCCCGAAAATATTCTCGTCGTATCTCAGGATGGTAAGCAGTTAGAGCATTTGTTTAAACGGCACAAACGGGCACAATTCGAGCACAAACGAACGGCGTAGATTTGGGGCTATTTGGACAACATGGGGTGGAGAGTGACGTAACTTAATCATCAAATTTGGATGCTTGTTATAATAGAGAATGAATATATTGCCGGATTTCTTTTAACTGCACAAACCGGCACAAATTGAGCACAAACGAACGGCGCCTGTTTGGCATGATTTAGACGACCTGGGGTGGAGAATGACGTCACTGCCCAGAAACAAATGTGTTATTTCTAGGCAACGGAAATAGATACACTGGTCATTTTAACGGCACAAACCAGCACAAATCGAGCACAAACGAACAGCGCCGTTTTGATTCGATTTGGACGATATGGGGTGGAGAGTGACGTCACGGCTACCGAATATATTCTTCTTATATCTCACGAAGGGAAGTTATTACAGCGTTTGTTGCCACGGCACAAACCGGCACAAATCGAGCACAAACAAACGCCGCCGTTTTGGAGGGATTTGGACAACATGGGGTGGAGAATGACGTCACACAGCCAAAAAAGTAATGTTTAATATCTCAAACACCAAACCAGCACAAATGTTCATTTCTGCTGCACAAATCAGCACAAACACAGCACAAACGAATGGTATAGTTTTGGAAATTGTTTAATAATATGGGGTGCCAACTTCACAGAGATGAAAGTATAGGGTGGAGAGAGAGGGGTACGGGATCGGCAAAGGACCTCGAGCCGGGATTCGAACTCGGGTCGCCGAAAGTGCGACTGCACCATATGTCGGAGCACTTGCCCACTACACCATCGGCTCCGACATCAAATACTTTTGACTTAATTTCGTTTAATCCCTGCATCAGGCCATTCAGAACCGGTTTGTTGACAGAATTCGTCAAACGCCATGATATAGTCCTTTTAAGTGTACGGAAGAGGAATTGAATGAACAACGGCGTGCAAATGTCCCCTTGTATCTTTTGTACGTTTTTGGACCTGAATACGACCTGAATGACGGTAACATGGACCACAGCGCCCCCTAATGTATGGTTCCGTTTTTTTTACATTCTGACTTTAATCATTTGCAATGTTTTTCGTAGAAACTTCAGTAAATAGTTTCAAAATCAATATGATTTGTTTAAAGAAGTTTTTTTGCCAAAAAGCTTGCATGTAATGTTTTGCATAGAAAGCAGTAAAATTTGTTAAACACCAATGAAATGATTAAAGTAACATAGGCATTTCAGTTACTGACTATAATCTTTTCATTGCCATTAAATGGAAATCATTGAATGTAAACGTTAAAGCGTTAGTTCACCCCAAAATGACAATTTTATCATAAATCGCTAACCCCTGTGTCATTCTAAACAACAAAGTGCTCTTTCCCAAACACATTAGTATGATTATTTTGTTCTTATTTGGATAGGTGATGACCGACGGAGGCCACAGCAGGGGCTTTGGCTTTGTGTGCTTTTCTTCTCCTGAAGAGGCCACAAAGGCTGTGACTGAAATGAACGGCCGGATCGTTAGCACCAAACCGCTGTATGTGGCTCTTGCCCAAAGAAAAGAAGAGCGAAAGGCCATCCTTACCAATCAGTACATGCAGAGATTAGCTAGCATTCGAGCCATTCCCAGCCCTGCAATACCCAGCACTTACCAGCAGAGCTCTGGTTACTACATGACCTCTGTGCCGCAGGTCAGTCAAGTTTATGTGTGTGTTTTGCATGTTTATTGTAGTATTTGTTTATTCACTTCTGTGCTTAACTTGCATGTTTGCATTTCTAGCATCAAGTTCGCTCTTTTTACAACAGCGTGCCAAACCTGCGGCCTGCACCACGCTGGACTGCTCAAGCTCCTAGAACACAAGGTAAAGTCTGTTTTTGAACAAAAAGGTTGTAGACTTTTACCCAACAAGGAAGGCCAAGTGTGTTTATTTCAAAGCATTTATAAGTGGATGCTTTCACTTTTGTTATTGGGCACTCTAGCTCCATTTCCAGCTCAGTTCATGAGACAAGCAGTGCCACGCAGACCCTCCACCACCATCAGCACAGTCCGCCAGGCTTCCACTCAAGTTCCTCACATTGTTAACAACACTCAACGAATGGGTAAGGATCTATATTTTATAGTTTCTCTCTAGTTGTAAGTGTTGATGTTATATTTTTCTCAGGATTTTTACATAATTGATGGATAATAAATACAGAATTATGAGACCGTTTGATGTTGACTTGATGAATGTTAGTGTAATTTTTGATTGACTGAAATGTCCTTTTTTTTAAACGTTTTTATTGTTTGTTTCTTTGTTTGCGTAGCTAACATTGGGACGCAGACTGCAGGTGGGCGAACAGCAGGAGGAGCTGCAGTCAGAGGAGTCAGTCAGTACAAGTACTCCGCAGGTGTCCGAAATGTGCAGCAGGTCATTAATGCACCTGCTCCTGTTGTTCATCAGGTAAAAATACTTTTTTTTTTTTTGTAAATACTTTTTTTTTGTAATAATAATTTTTAATTATATTTAAATTGTACTTTTTTATTTGTAAAATTGTAATTGAATTTTTTAGATGAATGTTGTTTTTACGTCTTTTAAATTTTTAAATTAAATGCATTACATTTAAAATTTACTCTCATTTAATTTTAATTTTTAATTGTAAAATTTTAATATTTTTATTTTTAAATTGTATTGAAAATTTAATTTAAATCTTTTAAATAAAAATTTTACATTTTTAAAATAGATTTTTTATTTATTTTTACGTTGAATTTTTTTAAATTTTAAAAAGTTTTTTTAATTGAATTAAAAAAATATTTTACAAATTGAATTGATTTTAATTTGTAAATTGATTTTAATTTGTAAATTGATTTTATTTTTACATTTTTATTTATTTTTATTTTTAATTTTTTTTTATTGAATTTATTTTATTAATTTTCTATTTTTAAAACTTATTTAAAAAAAAGATATTATTTTTTAAATTGAATTTTTATTTTTAAATTAAATATTTTTTTTTTTTCATTTTAAAATTTCAAATTGTACTTTTTAAATTGAAATTTTTTTTTTGAGTTTTTTTTTTATTTAAATTTAACAAAAAAATTTTCATTTTAAAATTTCAAATTTTCAAAATTACATTTTAATTTTTTTAAATTTCTTTTTTTCAATTTTATTTATTTATTTTTTAAATATGTATTTTTATTTAAAAAGTAATTTAAATTAATTTTTTATTTTAAAAACAAAAATAAAATAAATAACAAAAAATAGTTTTATACTACCTATTTTTGTTTTAAAACAAAATTAAGATTATTACAACTGATTTCCTTTTTGTGGCCAGTAGGTTACAAACAAACAGTAACATTACCACTTATAGAATATTGCAGAATATTAAAGCAGTGCAATATTTCTCAAAGCCCTCATCAGAGGTGATGGTTTTTACTGAGATAAAGGCATAACTTGTGTTAGAGAGCCCCTAGTGGTAACTAAGACAGTATAGCTGAAACTGCTACTGTATCAACCACATTAAAGTAACAAAAGCGTTATAACAAAAGTTATAGATAGAGGTAGATAGAGCAGGCAACGCTTTCAACCATGTTGAGCCTGCACTTTTTTTAAGCAATGTTTCTAACTTTTTAAAGCCTTTTGTCCCAATCTTTTCTTTCATGCAGTATGTTTTTTTTTTTTCTGAGTGTTACACTATAAAACACTAGCTTTTTGTTTAGACTACGGCTTGGCGGCCTTATCGCTGTTAAAGACGTAGCTTGCTTGCTTTTTCTCAGCCCTTTCTTCCCCATGCTTTCTGTCTTTTTGAATGCCTTGGGGTCTTGTGTAATGTCTCGCCATGGTGACGAAACCAGAAGTCTTTGGGTGGAGGGGGAACGTCTGTGCTGGGGGAAGGGACGTCACCATGACAAAGCTTTAGTGTGTCACCACTGAAGGCCAATCATGTTTGTTTGAGAGGTTCTGCTTTGCATATTTGCCTGCTCCTTGCCCTGCCAGCATACATTGACACCAAATATCATGTTTTAAACATTTTGTATGTTATTTGAGACTTGAATTTGTAACATTATAGCAAATGTACAACATTTGCACCAAGAATGTGCCAGCCAAAGACAACTACATTTGATCTGGCCATTCACCACCTATCACAATGCTTGCCGGAGGACCGTGGTATAAATCTCTCGTGTCCGGGCTGCTAATTCGTGCTTGCTTCGGCAGCACATATACTAAAATTGGAACGATACAGAGAAGATTAGCATGGCCCCTGCGCAAGGATGACACGCAAATTCGTGAAGCGTTCCTCATTTTTGTCCTTTTATTTATCGTTTAATCATTAATTTTAATGAAATTCATGAGTTTAATTACGTTTACATTAAAAAGAAATCCGCTGTGCTCATTTTTAGGCGTCCGTAGAGTTCTGTAAGCCTATTTTGGGGTTTAGTGACTGTTAACCATTACACTGAAATTCTGCACTTTTAGGTCATTGGCCTAATATTTTTGCCAATATAAGCAATTAAATAAATTTGTGTGGTAATTAATATTTTGCTATAAATGCTGTTGACTTGTTTTGAGGCCAGAATATTCCTTTAAGGTGGATTAAATATAATTAGATTTTATTTACACTCCTATGGCTATATTGCTTTTGTTTATTGTTCTCAGAAATTTAGTAATCTAGAACAAATTAATTTCATGGGTGTCAAGTTAACATGACTAGAACTCTAGTTTAAACTAGATATTAAAGTTTAAGAAAAACTTTATGTTGGCTTGACAAAGCCTGCCCTGAACGTTGAAAACTGTTTGACAAAAGTTAAATTTAGTAGGCTAACTGGCTGTTAACGTTTTAGTCTAAAGCTAGCATGATTTACCATGACGCTAACATGTTTAAAAGACCCAACCCCCATGTCTCTATGATGTTCTGATGCAGAGATATAAGGATATATTCAGTTGTTATGGTACTAAATTTGATTGCTAGGGAGAACATCCAATAGTGATCCTCTCCAAGTCACGAGTCAAACGGTCCAACCCTTGTGTCTCTATGATGGTCTGATGCAGAGATATAAGGCTTTATTCAGTTGCTAAGGTACTGTGTTCGGTTGCTAGGAGAGGATCACTAGTGGATGCCAATTTTCTCCCAAGTCACGAGTCAAACGGTCCAACCCCTGTGTCTCTACGATGTTCTGATGCAGAGATATAAGGCTTTATTTGGTTGCTAGGGTAATGTATTTGGTTGCTAGGGAGAAAATTGGCATCCACTAGTGATTACACTCCAAGTCAGGAGTCAAATGGACCAACCACCATGTCTCTAAGCTGTTCTGATGCAGAGAAAAAAGGCTTTGGTTATTTGGTGGCTAGGGTGATCATATTTGGTTGATAGGGGTGTGACTTAATACCACTATAAGGATCCTGAGAGACTGATTGGATGCCTGAGTAAAATGAACCAACCCCCATGTCTGTCACACTGTGGTGGAAATTTTTTTTAATTGATTTTGTACATTTTTTTTTTTATTGAATATTTTTTAAATTTTAACATCGAATTTTTGAATTTGTAAAATTGATTGTAATTTTTTTATTAAATTTTTTTGAAAAATATTTTTGTAAAATTGATTTTTACTTTTTGTTGTTTTTAAAAAAGAATTTTTTTTTATTTGAATATTTATTTATTTTTTAAACTTTTATTTTTATTTTATTTTTTACAAATTAACATTTTATTTTAACTTTTTTAAATTTATTTATTTATATATTTTTATTTTTTTAATAAATGTATTTTGATTAAAAATATTTATTTTAATTTTAAAATTAATTTACTTTTTTATTTTAAAATTTTTTTAAAAAATTTTTTTACTTCATCTTAACTTTATTTTAAAATAATATTACACCGTTATTACAACTGATTTCCTTTTTGTGGCCAGAAGGTTACAAACAAACAGTAATGCTACCACTTTGCTGTATGCCTAAGAAATAGTTACCCAAAAACGAAAAAAAAAAAAACATCTTTATAAAATAACATAACATCATGACAGCTTGTCACAAGTTATGAAAGCACACAATATAATGTCATAATAGAATGTAAAATTATTGCTAAATTAGCATTCATAGTGGCCACTAATTTTGTTGCAAAATATTAAAGCGGTGCAATATTTATCTGAAGATTTTCTCAGTGCCCTCATCAGAGCTGATGGTTTTACTGAGACAAAGGCATAACTTGTGTTAGAGAGCCCCTAGTGGTAACAAAGACATTAATGTGGTTGATACAGTGGCAGTTTCAGCTATAAAGTAACAAAAGCGATATAACAAAAGTTATAGATAAAGAGAAATTGAGCAGGCAACGCTTTCAACCATGTTGAGCCTGCACTTTTTTTAAGCAATGTTTCTAACTTTTTAAAGCCTTTTGTCACAATCTTTTCTTTCATGCAGTATGTTTTTTTTCTGAGTGTTACACTATAAAACACTAGCTTTTTGTTCAGACTGCGGCTTGGCGGCCTCATCGCTGTTAAAGACGTAGCTTGCTTGCTTTTCCTTAGCCCTTTCTTCCCCATGCTTTCTGTCTTTTTGAATGCTGAAACCAGAAGTCCTGGTGTGGAGGGGGGTGGAGGGGGAATGTGTGTGCTGGGGGAAGGGACGTCACGCATGACAAAGCTTTAGTGCGTCACCACAGAAGGCCAATGATGTTTGTTTGAGAGGTTCTGCTTTGCATATTTGCCTGCTCCTTGCCCTGCCAGCATACATTGACACAAAATATCATGTTTTAAACATTTTGTATGTTATGTGAGAATTGAATTTGTAACACGTACAACATTTGCACCAAGAATGTGCCAGCCAAAGACAACTACATTTGATCTGGCCATTCACCACCTATCACAATGCTTGCCGGAGGACCGTGGTATAAATCTCTCGTGTCCGGGCTGCTAATTCGTGCTTGCTTCGGCAGCACATATACTAAAATTGGAACGATACAGAGAAGATTAGCATGGCCCCTGCGCAAGGATGACACGCAAATTCGTGAAGCGTTCCTCATTTTTGTCCTTTATTTATCGTTTAATCATTAATTTTATTGAAATTCATGAGTTTAATCATGTTTACATTAAAAAGAAATCCGCTGTGCTCATTTTTAGGCGTCCGTAGAGTTCTGTAAGCCTATTTTGGGGTTTAGTGACTTTATTCGTTATGGGTATGACTTTATTATGCTAGGGTACTGTATTGGCATCCACTAGTGATAACATGTCACGAGTCAAACGGTCCAACCCCTGTGTCTCTACGATGTTCTGATGCAGAGATAAAAGGCTTTATTCTGTTGCTAGGGTGCTGTATTTGGTTGCTAGGGAGAAATTTGGCATCCACTAGGGATCCTCTCCAAGTCACGAGTCAAACGGTCCAACCACCATGTCTCTGCCCTGTTCTGATGCAGAGATAAAAGGCTTTATTTGGTTGCTAGGGTACTGTATTTGGTTGCTAGGGAGAAAATTGGCATCCTTTTGGAAATCCTGCCCCGATTGCTTATAAAAGTCATAGCACACCATTCCCCAATAAGCCAGTGCGGTGCGGACACCACTACTACTAAGTTTAGAATGAAGAACAGTATGTAGGCTTTTACAAGCCAACATAATTAGAAATGGTTTTATATGGCTATTTGATGTTTTAAAGGCCATTTGTGATCGCATCTAGCCCCCTTGTGGTTAAACTGAAACTTAAACATTTAGATCTTTGCCGCTCTCAATGTAATGTCATTTGAAATGCAAATGTTGTTTAAAGGTTCAACAGGTTGTTTATTAATAAAATGTATTAAAATAAATTATGAAACACGGTTTGTTAGTTTAAAACTGTGACTTTTTTACACCTCAACCAAAATAGCTGCTTTCATGGCCACTGGGTGGGGCTACATCTTTTAAACTGCAATCTTAAAACTAATAAGTACATTTCTACACCTATAAGTGTAATATGCGTTTATTTTGTTTAGGTTGCACAGAATACAGAGCCTGCGGTACACGTGAGGGGTCAAGATCCACTTACAGCCTCAATGCTGGCAGCTGCACCCTTAAAAGAACAGAAACAGCTACTGGGTATTACACACACACACACACACACACACACATCAAGGGAATGGAGGATTAGTGAAAATGTGACATTTTGTTTAGGTCCTTTATATGCCTTAACTGTGTGCATCCTTTACAGGTGAACGCCTGTACCCCCTTATACAGGCTATGCATCCCAATCTAGCAGGGAAGATCACGGGTATGCTGCTGGAGATTGACAACTCTGAACTACTACACATGCTTGAGTCTCCAGAATCCCTCCACTCTAAGGTTTGCCAACTTAACACAACAATTATCACTGGATCTTTGCTCGTGATCATGGATTTATTTATTAACCAAAGTGATATAATAATGCAATAATCTGAACTCTTTAGGTTGAAGAGGCAGTAGCGGTTCTTCAGGCTCATCAAGCCAAGGAGTTGTCAGATACGAAGTAAAGAAGCTCCTAGAGGCAAGCATGTTTTATCCCATGAACATGCACACCTAATGTTTGGTTTTGATTCATGCAAAATTATGTGACGCCACACAACTTGTTAGATTCAGGTTTTTGTTACATTTATTGTTTATTATTTCATTATTGTAGGCATGCACACTGAAGTTCCAAGGAGGTGTTTGAAAAGGAGAGAGAAAAGGAAAAAGCACTCTATAATGTTGAGTTTGTTCTGATCTGATTTTGTTTATAAAAATGAAAAATGGAAAAAAATGAAAAATTATGAAAACCTAAAAAAATGAATATTTGAAATTTCTGTGTGCAATAAATATTATTCTCGCTTAATGTGCAAATGTTGTTTCAGACTTGTATTTTTTCCTTTTTTTTTATCATAATCATCATGATTTCTTTGTGATTGTATCATGGTTCGCTTGACCTTATGTCTTTGGCTTTGTTCTGCTAAACCTTAAGGAGTATCTAAACTGAGCCAAAAGTAATCAATAGTTAAATGCAGCATCATGTACAGTCAGAGGATGTCAAACATTGGTAATGCTTCTCTGGTACAACCTTTAAAAATAAATCGTTGAGATTTACTTAGAATCTCCCAAATAACATATAATTTTAAATCTCTTGTAAAGTGATAAATTGTTTCAAGGGATTGGATGTGTTCGGGGGTTATGCAACGATTAGCACCCGATCGGCGTGTGACATCAAAGTTTCGCGAGAGCAATTCGAAAGAAAAAATGTTTCACAGAATTGTTTCACACTGCTATCGTTTCAGAAAGCGTGTGATCGCAAGAGCACCAAGCCTTTCCTTGCGCTATCGTTTCAGCAATGGGGTGCTTTTCAATATGCTTCCTCGCTCCTACGACCGGGACACCGATCGAGCTCCGCCATCATGCAGGACATCGCAATTCTTTAATTGCCCCGCGAGGAACGAGGAGTTAGAAGACTTTCTGAGGAGGCATGAGCGAGGTGATACAAATGTATTCGGAAGGGTTTTATCAACTAAACCTGACGAAATAAAATCCTATAAATCTCCCCATTCACGACGTCACGCAATTAAACATCCATAAATCTTGCTATTTATCATTAAATTATAGTAAATGTAGACTTGTTTCAGACTGTATATTTAATATTTATGTATAAACCACCGATCTATTTAAATTATCAGTGGTATACACACACATTAATTTGACAGCACTTTTAAGAAAATCTTATTTTAATTTAGTAATGATATGGACTCTAACTGATGTATGTATTAACTTTATTTTATTAAATATTTGGAGTTTTTAATGCACTTGATAATTTGATAACAGAGAATACACTTTATAAAGAGAGTAAGGAAATTATAATTTAGGATGGTGGAGCTAAGACGCGAGTAAAGTTTTTTGGGCTAATCAGCGTCTCGTTAGTTCTACGTTTGAGCCAATCAGCATCTCGTTAGTTCTACGTTTGTCCTACGTTTGGGCCAATCAGCAGCTCGTTAGTTCTACGTTTGGGCCAATCAGCATCTCGTTAGTTCTACGTTTGGGCCAATCAGCAGCTCGTTAGTTCTACGTTTGTCCTACGTTTGGACCAATCAGCAGCTGGTAGAAATAAAATAAATATAATATTTTGAATGTACTGATATAACTCGATGTTTTTTTATTTGTCGATGTATTATTACGTCTTCCCGTCAAGCGCTGGTTTTGATATTTAAATATACGGCATTAGCAGGTTATGTTAAGTGGTGAACGTCAACGTCGATTTTCGATTTCAAACTGTAGTAACTACATTTACGGGTTCTAAGGAAGATAACCAGGGGCCGGATTCACAAAACATTCTTAAGAAGAAAAATCTTCTTAACTGCCATTTTTATCTTAAATTCAAGCTTAAGAAAAACGTTAAGAATATTTTGTATTCTCAAAAAAGCTTCTTAAGAAAGTTCTTATTTTTTACCTTAAGTATGTTCTTAAGAAAAAACTTAAGAAGAATTCCAATTCTCGAAAAATCAACTGTCTTAAATAACATCTTAAACTTAGGATAACCTTACAGTAGTCTTAAATCTCAAAATGTAAGATGTTTTATAAGTTAATGTGATTGTTTTAAATGTGACATGTTGTATTTTGTAGTCTGAAATGGCAATTTAATCAGTTTACTTCACATATATTAGTTTAAAGAGGAATTCCACACTCATATAATGAAGTTTAATAGCTTACTCTGTAATATGTCATGAAACACAAATAAGTATTAGTGTTATTAATATTACCAAACATTTAACTTCCACCGTAATAGCCTACATTCATTGTGAAATTACAGCTAAAAGTCGCACTAAGCGGGAGGCGAACCGCCAATCGCTCCGTCATGTGAGTCGAGGGCTCCGAAACCACGGGCACGCCTCACCCTCCGCGTCCGTCTCTTGACGCGTGAGCGCGGGTCGCGGGAGACGAAAGCGAAAGCCGTGGGCTTGGAGAGTGAAGTGCGCACACCCAAAGCGCTCGACCCGCATGACGGACCGATTGGGACATTATGGAATTATATTCTCGCACCGCCTTAATAGTAGCTGGCCTCTGTTACAACAGTGAATAACATCCTGTAGTAGTCTTAATGCATCACTCGTTTGTATCGCGTTAATGATCGCAAGGAAGGTAGTCAAAAGATTAATGGATAAGTGTATTGTTACCTCATTAATTCATTTAAAAGCTTGTCATTTTATTCTTAAGACACAAATTTAAGATATTCTTAAGAAAAAAATTGAGAACTTCTTAAGAAATGTTTGAGAATTGCACTTAGGAACATTCTTACGCACTTCTTATAATTTATCTTAAGAACTTTCTTATTTTTTGTCTTAAGAATGTTTTCATGAATCCGGCCCCAGGTAGTTTGATAAAAGATTAAACACATTTTGAGAGTTTACTTAATGTAACGTAAACTGGATGCTGTTTACATTGAACCGAATGGGACTGTAGGATGCTACAGTTTGATTACAACACGTTACGATAGCTGAAAACAAAATTAAATTATAAAAATACCACACTGTTATTATATTTAGACCCTTAAGATTATAATATCACCAAGTGAAATCAAAATATGAAGTTTAAGTGTATGTTTATGCATTAACAATAAGCCTGTTTGTTTAATGGCTGCCAATGCATAGGGGATTAACCCTGGGGTCATTATTTACCTAATTTGTTGACGTTAATGTTTTAATAGTGAATATGTGTAGTACTAGTATATCATTAATCATATGTGTGATATTCCTGTTAATATTGAAGTTTTTAATGCACTTGATTATTTGATAACAGAGAATAAACTTTATAAAGAGAGTAAATATATAATTTAGGAGGGTGGAGCTAAGACACAAGGAAAGTTTTTTGGGCCTATCAGCAGCTCGTTAGTTCTATGTTTGTTCTACGTTTGGGCCAATCAGCAGCTCGTTAGTTCTACGTTTGTCCTACATTTGGACCAATAAGCAGCTCGTTAGTTCTAAGTTTGGACCTATCAGCAGCTGGTAAAAATAAAATAGAAATAAATAGGCTGCGTCCGAAACCGCATACTGTACAGTAGGTACTGAATGAGATGAAGTACCTACTTACTTACCGTTAAAACGGTAGGTACTTTATAGTATGAATCCTGGTAGTATGAATGAGATTCGGATGTTCTACATCCGCCATGTTGCTACATCACGTGACATACGTCGTCATCACGTCATGTCATTCCAGCACGAATTCAGCCTACGCGTCGTCTTCTTCATTGGATAACTCCTCTCCTGGGGCATCATGGGATAGTGAAGTGTCAATCGAATGCACACTGCAAAATCTAACCAGAAGTAGTAGGTCATCCGGGTACTTTTCGCATACTGTTTTTGGAATACTATGTATTCGGATATACTACTCGCCTCGCCTACTGTATGCGCAAGATATACAGTAGGTGGCAGTAATACTCCCAAGGAGTGAGCAGCCATTAAACCAAAAGAAGAAGAAGAGTTAGAAGAATAGCATTATCGATAAGTGTTGACGTCAACGTCGATTTTCGATTTCGAACTGTAGTAACTACATCTACGGGGGACTAAATACATTTTGAGAGATCGCTAGCATGTAATGTAATGTTAACTGGATGCTGTTTACATTTAAATGAATGGGGTGTAGCTAGGATGCTACAGTTTAATTACAACATGTTACGATATCTGAAAGCAAAATTAAATTATGAAAAGACCACACAGTTAGTATCTTTAGACCCTTAAGATTATAATATCACCAAGTGAAATCAAAATATGAAGTTTAAGTGTATGTTTTATATGCATTAACAATAAGCCTGTTTGTTTAATGGCTGCCAATGCATAGGGGATTAACCCTGGGGTCATTATTTACCTAATTTGTTGACGTTAATGTTTTAATATTGAATATGTGTAGTACTAGTATATCATTAATCATATGTCTGATATTCCTGTTAATATGGCAACTAACATGTAGTTTAACCTGTATGCTGGCTTAATGCAGTACTTGTTTAATGCTGTGCTGTCATTTCTTGTCATTGTAGATATGGTTTTTGCAAACTTAAAATTGATGGCCTCGCAGCATCTTATCATGCGAGCCTCTGGTGAAGAATCGCACATCACCCTTCCCGCTGGATAAATGAAGCAGAGCTGCAGACATACTGTCTCTACCAGTCGACTAATATTAGGCCACTGCGCAGGACCCGAGTCCTGCCCCAGCACACACCTGTAAAATAAAATAAAATAGGGGTTTATAAAGCATAAAAAAATAGTAAATCGTATTTTACAGCTTAAATTGTGCAATTTTTTTACTTACTACTTAAAGCTTTTTTTCCCTCTCCAAGTCACGAGTCAAACGGTCCAACCCCTGTGTCTCTACGATGTTCTGATGCAGAGATAAAAGGCTTTATTCGGTTGCTAGGGTACTACATTTGGTTGCTAGGGAGAAAATTGGCATCCTTTCGGAAATCCTGCTTATAAAAGTCATAGCACACCATTCCCCAATAAGCATTCCTACTAATAAGTTTAGAATGAAGAACAGTATGTAGGCTTTTCCAAGCCAACATAATTAGAAATGGTTTTATATGGCTATTTAATGTTTTAAAGGCCATTTGTGATCACATCTAGCCCCCTTGTGGTTAAACTGAAACTTAAACATTTAGATCTTTGCCGCTCTCAACGTAATGTCATTTGAAATGCAAATGTTGTTTAAAGGTTCAACAGGTTGTTTATTAATAAAGTGTATTAAGAGAAATTATGAAACACGGTTTGTTAGTTTAAAACTGTCTGACTTTTTTACACCTCAACCAATATAGATGCATTCATGGCCACTGGGTGGGGCTACATCTTTTAAACTGCAATCTTAAAACTAATAAGTAAATTGCTACACCTGTAAGTGTAAAATGTGTTTATTTTGTTTAGGTTGCACAGAGTACAGAGCCTGCGGTACACGTGAGGGGTCAAGATCCACTTACAGCCTCAATGCTGGCAGCTGCACCCTTAAAAGAACAGAAACAGCTACTGGGTATTACACAGACACACACACCAAGGGAATGGAGGATTAGTGAAAATGTGACATTTTGTTTAGGTCCTTTATATGCCTTAACTGTGTGCATCCTTTACAGGTGAACGCCTGTACCCCCTTATACAGGCTATGCATCCCAATCTAGCAGGGAAGATCACGGGTATGCTGCTGGAGATTGACAACTCTGAACTACTACACATGCTTGAGTCTCCAGAATCCCTCAACTCTAAGGTTTGCCAACACAACAATTATCACTGGATCTTTGCTCGTGATCATGGATTTATTTATTAACCAAAGTGATATAATAATGCAATAATCTGAACTCTTTAGGTTGAAGAGGCAGTAGTGGTTCTTCAGGCTCATCAAGCCAAGGAGTTGTCAGATACGAAGTAAAGAAGCTCCTAGAGGCAAGGATGTTTTATCCCATGAACATGCACACCTAATGTTTGGTTTTGATTCATGCAAAATTATGTGACGCCACACAACTTGTTAGATTCAGGTTTTTGTTACATTTATTGTTTATTATTTCATTATTGTAGGCATGCACACTGAAGTTCCAAGGAGGTGTTTGAAAAGGAGAGAGAAAAGGAAAAAGCACTCTATAATGTTGAGTTTGTTCTGATCTGATTTTGTTTAAAAAAAAAAAAAATTACTAACATACCCTTGGCTATGTATATTGTGTTGGACTTGATGAGACTATTTCCAGTGCGCTTATGTATTGCTGTTCTTATGTTGCCATAATTGCTTCTATTGTTTACCTCACTTGTAAGTCGCTTTGGACAAAAGCATCTGCTAAATGATTAAATGTAAATGTTTATAAAAATGAAAAAAATGAAAAATTATGAAAACCTAAAAAAATGAATATTTGAAATTTCTGTGTGCAATAAACATTATGCTCACCTAATGTGCAAATGTTGTTTCAGACTTGTATTTTTTCATTTTTTTTATCATAATCATCATGATTTCTTTGTGATTGTATCATGGTTCGCTTGACCTTACATCTTTGGCTTTGTTCTGCTAAACCTTAAGTAGGATCTAAACTGAGCCAAAAGTAATCAATGTTTTAGGCAGCATTATGTACAGTCAGAGGATGTCAAACATTGGTAATGCTTCTCTGGTACAACCTTTAAAAATAAATCGTTGAGATTTACTTAGAATCTCCCAAATAACATATCATTTTAAATCTCTTGTAAAGTGATAAATTGTTTCAAGGGATTGAATGTGTTCGGGGTTATGCAACGATTAGCACCCGATCGGCGTGTGACATCAAAGTTTCGCGAGAGCGATTCGAAAGAAAAAATGTTTCACAGAATTGTTTCAAACTGCTATCGTTTCATTGGCTGTTAGCTAAAATGTTTCACACCGCTATCGTTTCATTGGCTGTTAGGAAAATTGTTTCACACTGCTATCGTTTCATTGGCTGTTAGCTAAAATGTTTCACAGACAGAAATGTTTCACACCGCTATCCTGGCCAATCTTCTCTGTTGGCCTCCCTGGGCACCTGTGGCCCACCTGTTGACCAGCTTTAGTGAAGAAAGATGCCAAAAAAGCAAGGATGACCTCCTGTGCTCTCAAAAAGAGAGCAGGAACTACGGAATAAATTCTGCCAGAGGCTTTCAATGGACCTGGAAAACACAACATTGCGAGTCCAGAGGGCAAAAAAAAAACGAAAAAAGATCCTTGAAATTTCAAAAACCTCATCGGCCTCCAGGTGCAGAGGGCTCAGATAATCTTTTGTTTTTTTTAAATATTTGTATTTAGCCTACTGTTTTTCTTGGTATTTTGTATATTATGGTCTCTATTGTGAACTATTTAATAAATATTTTCTTTCATCCTGTTTCTGCTGTGATTTTTTCAGTTTTATTTTATATATTGGCTTTGAGCCAAAGACTCTGCTGCCTTCCTCTTCCTCCACAGAGAGGTTCTGCTCAATGATGTCCCTGCTGCCGGGTCAGAGAGTGCAGCAGCCGGTGGAGCAGAGAGAGAGAGGCTGTCGGTGGAGCAGAGAGGGAGAGACAGGGGTAGCTGCAGCTTGGAGCAATGGGCGTGGCAAGAGGTAGGGGCGTGGCAGGAGGTAGGGGCGTGGTAAGAGGTTTCTCATTGGTCAAAGGAGCTTCCTCCTGGCAACTGCGTTGGCCAATCAGCCGTAACCATAGTTATACGTCATTTTTTTTAGCTAAAAAGAAATCGTAATTTTCTTTTGATGGAAAGAAGATGGATATAATACATGTGCGATATAATTTGACGGTCTCTTTGCTTGACGTCTTTTCAGCTTCGGGGATTATTTAATTGTTGTTGACAGATACATGTTACAGTGAGAAAATTAATGACTGCATTTGCATCGAAGACATCTGAGTCGGCGATTTATGTCGATGTCCGTTCTGTGCTCTCAGTGTTGTTAGACCTTGTGAATATCGCAAGATAAAAAAAGCCATTTGCAAAGCCACAGACTTCGCGCGGTTCGCCATGAAGGGGGTCACTGTACGTTCTATTTAGATAGAGAGTTTGATGGCTTCTGTTCGAAGGAATGAGTTTTGAACACAAGAACACAAGCCTTTGATGACAACTTCATTTGACGTTTCAAAAAAATTATTGTAAAAATGACTAAATAAATGTTTTTTGGATAAAATGGTGTTTGTTTTGCTTAACTGATTAATGTCACTTAAAAGAAGTTTATTAAACCGTTTTTACTTCATTTAATAATTATATGGTGAGTGTTTGATCAAACACGCCTTTATACAGCCAAAACATTTGCTGTACCATTTTTATAAAAATAACATTACTTTTAGAGACATTTTTATCTTTAAAATAATAATTTGTTTTTTAACGATTTTTTTTATTTTATTATTTATTTCAAATACAGAAATTTCAAGTGTAATGCAATAAAAAACGATGAATACAAAGCATTGTAAATACAGCTCTAAATGTGTAAATCGGAGAATAACAAGTATAAAATGAAAAATACAAATGAATACAAAAATAAAAGTTTATGAATCAAAGTAGTTATATAGGTAATATAGGAGGGTTTCTTTTATTTGTGTATTATGCATATAAAACGTCAACAAAATAATTTAATTATATAATTTTTTTTCCAGAAAAATATGGGTTTTGGAAACAAAGTAAAATGTCATGAGGTAAATTGTAATTCTGGGAATTTCTATTTTAGGAATATCTATTTTGAAGTCAGTCCAAAATGAAATAGAAAAAGGGCAATACAAAAATAAATGTTTAATATCTTTAATTGATGTTTTACTAAAAAAAGTGCATTTATCACAAACATTATGAATGTTTTTAATGATTGATCCTGAAAAAGTTGCGGTGGTGATGACGTCAGGTAACCCGCGCCATACAGACGGTGTCGAAGGTAACGTACTTTTGAATGAATTCTCAATAATATCAATATTGTTACTGGGAAAGAGCAACTTTGCCCCGTGCAGAGGATCCTTTTTCTCAGTATGGAAATAAGACTCGATCGACTAATTGGCGTGTTTTATAAGAGCGCGCACCTAGTCAGTTCTGACTTGCCTCGGTTTAATTCGAGGGAAGTACACGGTCCCTCTGAAACAATTTCAGAAGCTCCTGGACATATGACAGCATGCTGCGGCTGTGACACCGCCCGAGCTGCTTCATATGAGACCGCTTCAGCGTTGGCTTACGATCGAGTCTCGAGGAGAGCGTGGCACACCGACATACACCGTGTAAAGGCCCGGGTATACTTTTTTTCCGCGTCCGCGTCCGGCTCGCGCGCGCACGCGTCCGCGCAGCTTTCCGGGTATAGTCCCCGCGGCTACACGCGGATGGCCGCGTTCGACACTATACGCAATACTAATGATTTCTTATTCAAATTATTAGTCTAACAGGCTGTCAGGGCAGCACTGATTTGGTGACATTTAGAGTACATTAAAACATTAGGATAGGTGAAGAAAAGCAACTGATCCACCATTGCAAACACAGTTTAGAACAAACAACAAGACAACAAAGAACAGGAATCAAACAAACATGCTCCACAGCTTTCTGTTCTTGGAAGAAGTAAAAGTTAAAGAAGAAAAACGATAGTGTGTGTGCAAATGCTGTCTATTTCCTTTGTATAATTGTTTATAGTGGAGTGTCCTGTCTAAATATTTTCACGCGCATGCGCTGTCGTACGCGGACTGTACGCGCACTGTCCGCGCGGTCTCAAATTTTGGGCTGCACGCGGACGTCCCGAGTATACTTTCGGCTTAAACATTACACCGCTGCGTGTCATTTCAATTTTTCCCCGTGGTAGACCCGGCAAAAGAAATGTATTTTGTATAGTGTTATATATGCAGCTAAATGTTGTGCTATATGAAGAGTTGCCATTAGGGGGCAACAGTGTTCTATATTAGAGTGAGTTCTGTACTGAATAAAGCAGTAAAAGAAGTAAGTGAATCAGCAAACAGCGTGTGAGTGTTGCTCTATGTGTTACGATAAAATTGTTTATATACATACATCAGCAAGCAACATAATATATAGTGATTAAGTTTATGGCTTGCTTTTATGCGGATCAGGAAGCTTTTCGCGTCCAATTGAAAAGACCTTACAGCACGCCCCATTCCTCGTGGCACGCCCCATTTCTTTCCGACCTCTTGCCACGCCCATTGCTTCAGCCTGCAGCTACCTCTACTTGGAGAGGGATGCTGCCGGTGAAGGAGGGAGAGTGGGTGCTGTTTCAGGGGGAGGAGGTCGCTGCCCACGTCGTGTGGCCTGACCTGCCAGATCAGGGTTGTCAACGTAGGGGAAAGGTTCAAGTGACCCAGGTGCAGAGGGCTCAGATGTCATCTGCCTAGCTAAAGGTAGCCATGTATGAGACACCATGCTGATATGAGGCAAGGACAAACCCACAGCCAGCACATCTGACTCCAGATTCTGCTTGTATTTTTTGAACCTGTTTGAAATGACACAATCAATAGGATGAACATAATCTGAGAATTGTAAAATTACTTGTATAGCTCTTTCACGGAAACTGCTTACCAGACAGAAAGCGTCCGTTGATTGACCTCAAATAATTGAATTCTTGTCCGTCCCTTGAGTGCAGGGCAGGTCGCACTAGTCTCCGTATGGCCTGATAATCGTGAAGAACAGCACCCCAGCGGTTCACTGAAGAACCACACAACACCCTTCCTGCTGGATGTATGAAGCAGAGGTTGAGGCATACTGTCTTTACCAGTCGACTAATGTTCGGCCACTGCGCAGGACCCGAGCCCTGCCCCAGCACACACCCGTAAAATAAAATAAGGGTTTATAAAGCATAAAAAACATAGTCAATCCACCGATTGCTTATAAAAGTCATAGCACACCATTCCCCAATAAGCATTCCTACTAATAAGTTTAGAATGAAGAACAGTATGTAGGCTTTTTCAAGCCAACATAATTAGAAATGGTTTTATATGGCTATTTAATGTTTTAAAGGCCATTTGTGATCGCATCTAGCCCCCTTGTGGTTAAACTGAAACTTAAACATTTAGATCTTTGCCGTTCTTAACGTAATGTCATTTGAAATGCAAATGTTGTTTAAAGGTTCAACACGTCGTTTATTAATAAAATGTATTAAGAGAAATTATGAAACACGGTTTGTTAGTTTAAAACTGTCTGACTTAACATCTCAACCAATATAGCTGCTTTCATGGCCACTGGGTGGGGCTACATCTTTTAAAGGTGCTCTAAGCGAATTGAAGCATTTTAGACCATAAAACATTTTTTGTTACATACCGGAAACATCTCCTCACTATCTGCTTGCTGCCTGTCCGCTGATCAAACTGTAAAAAAACGCAATCTCTGTAGACAGCCCAGGCTTCACAAACGGCAATATCAACAAATGGCCAAACCTAGCTTCAGAAAACAAAACAAAGTATTCCAGCCAATAAACGACAAGAAGGATTTGGGGGTGGGGGTTGGGCACGTTCATGAAAGCACGGAAGGGAGGGGGAGGGGGAGGAGTTAGCTACGCTCTGTCTGTTTGAAAACAGTTCAAACATCAACAGGAAGTGACGTCGCACATTATTCGCTAAGAGCGCCTTTAAACTGCAATCTTAAAACTAATAAGTAAATTGCTACACCTATAAGTGTAAAATGTGTTTATTTTGTTTAGGTTGCACAGAGTACAGAGCCTGCGGTACACGTGAGGGGTCAAGATCCACTTACAGCCTCAATGCTGGCAGCTGCACCCTTAAAAGAACAGAAACAGCTACTGGGTATTACACACACACACACACACACACACACACACACACACACACACACACACACACACACACACACGCACGCACGTTCTGGTTTCCATGTTTTTTGGGGACATTCCATAGACGTAATGCATTTTATTCTGTACAAACTGTATATTCTATTCCCCTTACCTGCCCCATTCCCTAACCCCAACCATCACAGGAAACTGTCTGATACCTTAGATTTTCAAGAAACATCATTCTGTTTGATTTATTAGCTTGTTTCCTCATGGGGACATCAAAATGTCCCCATGAGGTCACAAAAACACTGGTATTCCTATCTTTGTGGGGACAATTGGTCCCCCCAACGTGATAATTACCCGGCCGCACACACACACACACACACACACACACACACACACACACACACACATCAAGGGAATGGAGGATTAGTGAAAATGTGACATTTTGATTAGGTCCTTTATATGCCTTAACTGTGTGCATCCTTTACAGGTGAACGCCTGTACCCCCTTATACAGGCTATGCATCCCAATCTAGCAGGGAAGATCACGGGTATGCTGCTGGAGATTGACAACTCTGAACTACTACACATGCTTGAGTCTCCAGAATCCCTCCACTCTAAGGTTTGCCAACTTAACAGAACAATTATCACTGGATCTTTGCTCGTGATCATGGATTTATTTATTAACCAAAGTGATATAATAATGCAATAATCTGAACTCTTTAGGTTGAAGAGGCAGTAGTGGTTCTTCAGGCTCATCAAGCCAAGGAGTTGTCAGATACGAAGTAAAGAAGCTCCTAGAGGCAAGCATGTTTTATCCCATGAACATGCACACCTAATGTTTGGTTTTGATTCATGCAAAATTATGTGACGCCACACAACTTGTTAGATTCAGGTTTTTGTTACATTTATTGTTTATTATTTCATTATTGTAGGCATGCACACTGAAGTTCCAAGGAGGTGTTTGAAAAGGAGAGAGAAAAGGAAAAAGCACTCTGAAATGTTGAGTTTGTTCTGATCTGATTATGTTTATAAAAATGAAAAATGGAAAAAAATGAAAAATTATGAAAACCTAAAAAAATGAATATTTGAAATTTCTGTGTGCAATAAATATTATTCTCGCTTAATGTGCAGATGTTGTTTCAGACTTGTATTTTTTCATTTTTTTTTATCATAATCATCATGATTTCTTTGTGATTGTATCATGGTTCGCTTGACCTTACATCTTTGGCTTTGTTCTGCTAAACCTTAAGTAGGATCTAAACTGAGCCAAAAGTAATCAATGTTTTAGGCAGCATCATGTACAGTCAGAGGATGTCAAACATCGGTAATGCTTCTCTGGTACAACCTTTAAAAATAAATCGTTGAGATTTACTTAGAATCTCCCAAATAACATATAATTTTAAATCTCTTGTAAAGTGATAAATTGTTTCAAGGGATTGATGTGTTCGGGGGTTATGCAACGATTAGCACCCGATCGGCGTGTGACATCAAAGTTTCGCGAGAGCGATTCGAAAGAAAAAATGTTTCACAGAATTGTTTCACACTGCTATCGTTTCATTGGCTGTTAGCTAAAATGTTTCACACCGCTATCGTTTCATTGGCTGTTAGGAAAATTGTTTCACACTGCTATCGTTTCATTGGCTGTTAGCTAAAATGTTTCACACCGCTATCGTTTCATTGGCTGTTAGCTAAAATGTTTCACAGACAGAAATGTTTCACACCGCTATCCTGGCCAATCTTCTCTGTTGGCCTCCCTGCGACTACCTGGGCACCTGTGGCCCACCTGTTGACCAGCTTTAGTGAGGAAAGATGCCAAAAAAGCAAGGATGACCTCCTGTGCTCTCAAAAAGAGAGCAGGAACTACGGAATAAATTCTGCCAGAGGCTTTCAATGGACCTGGACAACACAACATTGCGAGTCCAGAGAGACAGGGGTAGCTGCACCATGGAGCAATGGGCGTGGCAAGAGGTAGGGGCGTGGCAGGAGGTAGGGGCGTGGTAAGAGGTTTCTCATTGGTCAAAGGAGCTTCCTCCTGGCAACTGCGTTGGCCAATCAGCCGTAACCATAGTTATACGTCATTTCCTTTAGCTAAAAAGAAATCGTAATTTTCTTTTGATGGAAAGAAGAAGATGGATATAATACATGTGCGATATAATTTGATGGTCTCTTTGCTTGATGTCTTTTCAGCTTCGGGGATTATTTAATTGTTGTTGACAGATACATGTTACAGTGAGAAAAATTAATGACTGCATTTGCATCGAAGACATCCGAGTCGGCGATTTATGTCGATGTCCGTTCTGTGCTCTCAGTGTTGTTAGAATATCGCAAGATACAAAGCCATTTGCAAAGCCACAGACTTCGCGCGGTTCGCCATGAAGGGGGTCACTGTGCGTTCTATTTAGATAGAGAGTTTAATGGCTTCTGTTCGAAGGAATGAGTTTTGAACACAAGAACACAAGCCTTTGATGACAACTTCAATTGACGTTTCAAAAAAATTATTGTAAAAATGACTGAATAAATGTTTTTTGGATAAAATGGTGTTTGTTTTGCTTAATTGATTAATGTCACTTAAAAGAAGTGTATTAAACCGTTTTTACTTCATTTAATAATTATATGGTTTGATCAAACACGTATATGCCTTTATACAGCCAAAACATTTGCTGTACCATTTTTATAAAAAATAACATTACTTTTAGAGACATTTTTATCTTTAAAATAATAATTTGTTTTTTAATGATTTTTTAATTGTATTATTTAGTTCAAATACAGACATTTCAAGTATAATGCAATAAAAAATTATGAATACAAAGCAATGTAAATACAGCTCAAAATGTGTAAATCGGAGAATAACAAGTATAAAATGAAAAATACAAATGAATACAAAAATAAAAGTTTATGAGTCAAAGTAGTTATAGATATTTTCAAAAACTTTTTGTTTTGTTATCTCATGTTTGAAAGGGTTTCAAAGTATACTGCTAGGTCTTATAAAAGGTAATATATGAGGGTTTCTTTTATTTGTGTATTATGCATATAAAACGTCGACAAAATAATTTAATTATATACATTTTTTCCAGAAAAATATGGGTTTTGGAAACAAAGTAAAATGTCATGAGGTTCTAAATTCTAATACTGGGAATTTCTATTTTAGGAATATCTATTTTGAAGTCAGTCCAAAATGAAATAGAAAAAGGGCAATACAAAAATAAATGTTTAATATCTATAATTGATGTTTTACAAAAAGTGCATTTATCACAAACATTATAAATGTTTTTAATGATTGATCCTGAAAAAGTTGCGGTGGTGATGACGTCATGTAACCCACGCCATACAGAAGGTGTCGAAGGTAACGTACTTTTGAATGAATTCTCAATATCAATATTGTTATTTTAACAGTGAAAGAAATGTATTTTGTATAGTGTTATATATGCAGCTAAATGTTGTGCTATATGAAGAGTTGTCATTAGGGGGCAACAGTGTTCTATATTAGAGTGAGTTCTGTACTGAATAAAGCAGTAAAAGAAGTGAGTGAATCAGCAAACAGCGTGTGAGTGTTGCTCTATGTGTTACGATAAAATTGTTTATATACATACATCAGCAAGCAACATAGTATATAGTGATTAAGTTTATGGCTCGCTTTTATGCGGATCAGGAAGGTTTTCGCGTCCAATTGAAAAGACCTTACGGCACGCCCCATTCCTCGTGGCACGCCCCATTTCTTTCCGACCTCTTGCCACGCCCATTGCTCCAGCCTGCAGCTACCTCTACTTGTTTCAATTGGACGCGAAAACCTTCCTGATCCGCATAAAAGCGAGCCATAAACTTAATCACTATATACTATGTTGCTTGCTGATGTATGTATATAAACAATTTTATCGTAACACATAGAGCAACACTCACACGCTGTTTGCTGATTCACTCTTTTACTGCTTTATTCAGTACAGAACTCACTCTAATATAGAACACTGTTGCCCCCTAATGACAACTCTTCATATAGCACAACATTTAGCTGCATATATAACACTATACAAAATACATTTCTTTCACTGTTAAAATAACAATATTGATATTGAGAATTCATTCAAAAGTACGTTACCTTCGACACCTTCTGTATGGCGCGGGTTACATGACGTCATCACCACCGCAACTTTTTCAGGATTAATCATTAAAAACATTTATAATGTTTGTGATAAATGCAAATAAACTTTTTGTAAAACATCAATTTAAGATATTAAACATTTATTTTTGTATTGCCCTTTTTCTATTTCATTTTGGACTGACTTCAAAATAGATATTCCTAAAATAGAAATTCCCAGTATTAGAATTTAGAACCTCATGACATTTTACTTTGTTTCCAAAACCCATATTTTTCTGGAAAACATTTATATAATTAAATTATTTTGTCGACGTTTTATATGCATAATACACAAATAAAAGAAACCCTCATATATTACCTTTTATAAGACCTAGCAGTATACTTTGAAACCCTTTCAAACATGAGATAACAAAACAAAAAGTTTTTGAAAATATCTATAACTACTTTGACTCATAAACTTTTATTTTTGTATTCATTTGTATTTTTCATTTTATACTTGTTATTCTCCGATTTACACATTTTGAGCTGTATTTACATTGCTTTGTATTCATAATTTTTTATTGCATTATACTTGAAATGTCTGTATTTGAACTAAATAATACAATAAAAAAATCATTAAAAAACAAATTATTATTTTAAAGATAAAAATGTCTCTAAAAGTAATGTTATTTTTTATAAAAATGGTACAGCAAATGTTTTGGCTGTATAAAGGCATATACGTGTTTGATCAAACCATATAATTATTAAATGAAGTAAAAACGGTTTAATACACTTCTTTTAAGTGACATTAATCAATTAAGCAAAACAAACACCATTTTATCCAAAAAACATTTATTCAGTCATTTTTACAATAATTTTTTTGAAACGTCAATTGAAGTTGTCATCAAAGGCTTGTGTTCTTGTGTTCAAAACTCATTCCTTCGAACAGAAGCCATCAAACTCTCTATCTAAGTAGAACGCATAGTGACCCCCTTCATGGCGAACCGCGCGAAGTCTGTGGCTTTGCAAATGGCTTTGTATCTTGCGATATTCTAACAACACTGAGAGCACAGAACGGACATCGACATAAATCTCCGACTCGGATGTCTTCGATGCAAATGCAGTCATTAATTTTTCTCACTGTAACATGTATCTGTCAACAACAATTAAATAATCCCCGAAGCTGAAAAGCCATCAAGCAAAGAGACCATCAAATTATATCGCACATGTATTATATCCATCTTCTTCTTTCCATCTAAAGAAAATTACGATTTCTTTTTAGCTAAAGGAAATGACGTATAACTATGGTTACGGCTGATTGGCCAACGCAGTTGCCAGGAGGAAGCTCCTTTGACCAATGAGAAACCTCTTACCACGCCCCTACCTCCTGCCACGCCCCTACCTCTTGCCACGCCCATTGCTCCAAGCTGCAGCTACCCCTGTCTCAATTGAAAAGACCTTACGGCACGCCCCATTCCTCGTGGCACGCCCCATTTCTTTCCGACCTCTTGCCACGCCCATTGCTCCAGCCTGCAGCTACCTCTACTTGCTAAATTTGGGTAACATTATTGCAATTCTGAATGAAAGAGAGAGAGGTCACAGATTTCGGTAAGCTGTTGTTACTCTCTACCAGATTGTGTGTGTAACATTAAATGGCAACATCCCCAAGTAAAAAAAAAAAACATTTGTGATGTTCTGGAATTTTAGAACCTATTTCGCGTTATTTTAATCGGCGCGTTCGTATCTCACGAAGTCTGACTGCTTCATTCATACGATATAGAGCGAGCGAGGGTAAATGACGTCATCGCTCAGTGGGCGGTCACGTATATCGTTAGAAACTCCCTTGCCGCGCTCACGATAATGTGCACGGGCGCCCGGCGCGGTCTCGCGTGAAAAATTGCTAAACAGCGACCTCTGGTCACAGAATTCGATGGGTCACAGAATTCGGCACAACACCTGTTAAGACTGGAAAGAAAGTCTTCTCTCCAAGCATCCTTATCCACTAGATGGTCTTCTCCCCGCAGCAGTGGCCTCCAGTGCAAAAAAAATGTCAGCGAATCAGGTGAGATCTTTAAACTATAAAAGAATGTAAAATAATAAATTCATGTAACAAACAACAAATGTCTTATATATATGTGTGTGTGTGTGTGTGTGTGTGTGTATTTTTGCCTTATACAGTTCCTACCTGTGCATCACTGGCTGTGCTCCCTCCTCCATCAGCTGTAACTGCTGCAGCAATTAAACGGGTACCCAGGGCCACAGCCTGGAGAAGAAAAAAGAGGGCTGAAAAAAGGTCATAAAGCCCTAATGCACAACAAAGCCATTGCATGGTGAGCATATCCAAAGGGATATCTGTGCAGATGGTGCGGAAAGCCAAGGAGACTGGAGTTTGGACAGTTTTTTTAGGGGAAAAGTTTCTGTGCTATGGCAGCTGCTGGAAAGACATCATCTCAATGGCTTTCTGAGCAGAAGAGGGTTGCAGCCGCAGACAATGTTCCTGACATGCCTCGGACAACTGCCTGGAGGAAAAAGAAGAAAGAGGAAGCTATTGCACAGGGCCTGCTTCAGAAAAGGCCAAAGAAATGCAAACCGTTGACTTACTCTCTGTGTCAGCAGCCCAAAACTAAAGATTATGGTCACTCACGGTACGGCAGCAAATCCTTTTGCAGCAGTTATGAGGACAAGACTGTGGAACTTTGGCTGGCAGAGCAGTGCGCTCTTGCTCCCCCTAAATAATTGCTCCCATATTTTTTGGTATTCTATATCTCAATCTTTTAGTAATCTTTGTTAATTTTATTATGTGTCTTTTCAAGTAGTTCAGCAGAGGATTATTTTCCTGCTGTTAATTTTTTTTGGGTGACCCAGGTGCAGAGGGCTCAGATAACCTTTTTGTTTTTTAAATATTTGTATTTAGCCTACTGTTTTTCTTGGTATTTTGTATATTTTTGTCTATTGTGAACTGCTTAATAAATATTTTCTTTCATCCTGTTTCTGCTGTGATTTTTTCAGTTTTATTTATAATATTTTTGTGTTTAGTAATTTGTTCAGTTATATATTTTATACTTTTTATATTTTGTTTCTAGTGTGAACTATTTAATAAAGAAACAGACTGTGAGTTGTATTTAGAGGTAGAATTGCTATTAAATACATTCAACTTAGTTCTTTATAATCAAGTTTATTTAAAAAAAAGTGTAAATCATTTATAAAAAAAAATAGGAACATAAGAATACTAATGAATAATTATCAAAGCTACATAAATAATAAACAATAAATGATTAAGACAATTAACATGATTGCCATGAAGGCAAATAAGTGTTCTTAAATAAAGAACAATCATTCAAGACAAATGAACATGGCTTTAATAACAGCAGATAAACATTCTAACATAAAGAACAATTATTTTGGACTATTTACAACATTTTAATTACAATTTTTACCAATTGCTTTACACATGTTTTCAAAACGAAGTCTCCTTTTTTCAAAACTGTACACACAATTCTCAATCTTAAAAAACTGTAATAGAACCAAAAAAAAAAAAACTATTTACAGTCAGGGGTTCCCCTCACTCCTCTTCTCTAGCAACCACTGGTCTAGGGTCTTCCCTCTGCTGTGGCACAGAAGTAAAAACTGCCCACCCTGGTGTGTCCAAACTCTTTTTTTCTGGTCTGCCCACATCGCGTGGACCTGTAGTTTTTCCGCACAGGTTGCGGGGGACGGGGCAGCCCTTGGCTTTGAGCCAAAGACTCTGCTGCCTTCCTCTTCCTCCACAGAGTGGTTCTGCTCAATGATGTCCCTGCTGCCGGGTCAGAGAGTGCAGCAGCCGGTGGAGCAGAAAGAGAGAGGCTGTCGGTGGAGCAGAGAGGGATGCTGCCGGTTAAGGAGGGAGAGTGGGTGCTGTTGCAGGGGGAGGAGGTCACGTTTGTATTTTTGCCTTATACAGTTCCTAGCTGTGCATCACTGGCTGTGCTCCCTCCTCCATCAGCTGTAACTGCTGCAGCAATTAAACGGGTACCCAGGGCCACAGCCTGGAGAAGAAAAAAGAGGGCTGAAAAAAGGTCATAAAAGACTAAAGGACAAAAAAGCCCTAATGCACAACAAAGCCATTGCAGGGTGAGCATATCCAAAGGGATATCCGTGCAGATGGTGCGGAAAGCCAAGGAGACTGGAGTTTGGACACAGTTTTTTTAGGGGAAAAAGTTTCTGTGCTATGGCAGCTTCTGGAAAGACATCATCTCAATGGCTTTCTGAGCAGAAGAGGGTTGCAGCCGCAGACAATGTTCCTGACATGCCTCGGACAACTGCCTGAAGGAAAAAGAAGAAAGAGGAAGCTATTGCACAGGGCCTGCTTCAGAAAAGGCCAAAGATATGCAAACCTTTGACTTGCTCTCTGTGTCAGCAGCCCAAATCACTCACGGTATGGCGGCAAATCCTTTTGCAGCAGTTATGAAGGCAAGACTGTGGAACTTTGGCTGGCGTAGCAGTGCGCTCTTGCTCCCCCTAAATAATTGCTACTATATTTTTTGGTATTCTTCATCTCAATCTTTTAGTAATCTTTGTTAATTTTATTATGTTTCTTTTCAAGTAGTTCAGCAGAAGTTTATTTTCCTGCTGTTAATTCTGTGGCACAGAAGTAAAAACTGCCCACCCTGGTGTGCCCAAACTGTTTTTTCTGGGCTGCCGACATCGCGTGCACCTGTAGTCTTTATGCACAGGTTGCGGGGGACGGGGCAGCCCTTGGCTTTGAGCCAAAGACTCTGCTGCCTTCCTCTTCCTCCACAGAGTGGTTCTGCCGGGTCAGAGAGTGCAGCAGCCGGTGGTGCAGAGAGAGAGGCTGTCGGTGGTGCAGAGAGGGATGCTGCCGGTGGTGCAGAGAGGGATGCTGCCGGTGAAGGAGGGAGAGTGGGAGGGGGAGGAGGTCGCTGCCCATGTCGTGTGGCCTGACCTGACAGATCAGGGTTGTCAACGTAGGGGAAAGGTTCAAGTGATGACCCAGGTGCAGAGGGCTCAGATGTCATCTGCCTAGCTAGAGGTAGCCATGTATGAGACACCATGGTGATATGAGGCAAGGACAAACCCACAGCCAGCACATCTGACTCCAGATTCTGCTTGTATTTTTTGAACCTGTTTGAAATGACACAATCAATAGGATGAACATAATCTGAGAATTGTAAAATTACTTGTATAGCTCTTTCACTGAAACTGCTTACCAGACAGAAAGCGGCTGTTGATTGACCTCAAATAATTGAATTCTTGTCCATCCCTTGAGTGCAGTGCAGGTCCCCACTAATCTCCGTATGGCCTGATAATCGTAAAGAACAGCACCCCAGCGGTTCACTGAAGAACCGCACAACACCCTTCCTGCTGGATGTATGAAGCAGAGGTTAAGGCATACTGTCTCTACCAGCCGACTAATCTTTGGCCACTGCGCAGGACCCGAACCCTGCCCCAGCACACACCTGTAAAATAAAATAAGAGTTTATAAAGCATAAAAAAACATAGTCAATCCTATTTTTACAGCTTAAATGTTTTGTAGTGAGTGGCCTTGAACCTGCCCTGTAAAAGCCTGTCCTTATGCCTGGGAGAATAGGTGACACCCTTTTTGTCACAATCCGGCAGTCTGTCCCACAGCCGAATAATGGCAGCGGCTTCCCTGTCCGAGAGACAAGGCCTTTCCCTCAGCTCGACAAGGTATCTGGCCAGGTCCACCACTCTGTCATAACCGGGAGTATCGTCTGGTCCTCTGCACAACTTACAATTAGAAAGAAGATGAGTTAGTATGGATGAAAATGTCCTCCAAGTGATGGCGTGGCAAAGGATGCTGGTATGCATACATACAATACAAACATCTTCCTGGAACTCCTGGGAGGGCTGAGAGGGTGATGGTAAATCCCGAGACAAGCTTATAGCTTCCTTGGTCGAGAGAAAAGAAAGAGGGGAGATGGTGTGGCCCTGCTCTTCTGCCTCATCCCCAAATCCCTCATCTCCTATCTCTCCCAAGTCCGCTGGGATTCCGTCAGAGACGTCTGGGTCCCGCCCAAAGTTCTCCCTGAACTCCCAGGACTGCTGCGAGCACAGGTACTCCACCCCGATGAGCTTGCCTGACAAAAAAAATTAAAACAAGGTTGTAAAACAGAAGTGTGTGCATTACACACAAAAAAAACACAACAACAAAGCATGGCATTATAGACACATACCTGTGTACTGTCCTGGCCTAGAGTAGTCTTCCACAAGAATACAGCCAAGAAGACGCTGGGGCTGAGCTCATTGAGGCTGTGCTGTAATGAGCCAATGTAGCAGCGCAGCGACAAGGGAACATCACGTGTGACGGCAGCAGCAGCACGGTCCTCGTTCCACCGCTCCAAACCCTTGAGCAGATAGGCCTGGAAATTTTCCAGGTTAGCGCTCGTTCCTGAATAAAACATTAACAAATGACATGAAATAAACAAAATCACAAAAAAACACCTTGAGGTGTATGTGTGTGCTCTTACCGGGTATGAAGCGATTGAGATGGTTATGAAAGGACTCCAGGGAAGTAGAACCCCGAGCACAGCGGTACACAGGAAGTGGGAGTCCTCCCTTTGTAACACTTCCTGTCTGAGTGTACAGCTGCACTTCAGGAGGGTCCTGGATGCAGGGAAGATGGCGCCTTTGAGTGTCCCAAATGACGTTCATCCTCTCCTGATCCACAAAGGGTTTCCCTGGCGTCCTTAAAGGCTTCCAGCATCTGCCCGATTAGCTGCCCTGTCTCCTCAACCCCACGTGTGCAGCGGTGACAGTGCTGCGCCAGCTGTCTGGAGGTGAGCCTGCCGGTCAGCTGCTCTTCAGTGAGGCCTTTGATACCGTGTTGTTGTTCCAGCTCCCTCCTTTCCGCCTCCCTCAGCAGGGACACATCTTCATCTCCCAGACGAAAATGCAGGCAGAGAGCTTTGCCATGAACAATCCGTAGAGTGAGTGGCTGTCAGTGTGCAGACCTGCAGCGAAGCGTCGCATGAAGTGCCACACATCAAGGCGAACCACCAGATCACTCCATTCGCTGAACATGGCAGCTGCTCTGGATGTTCCCGCAGAAGAGCAGCAGTCTCTGTCTACATACAGGAGCGTGGGGGGAGCGACTCCAGCCATCTCATACCTCCTCACCAGGCCCGTGGTCATGGGCAGCAGTCCCTGACCCTCATGTGAGGTGAGCACAGACATGAGGACCTGTCCGTGCTCGTTGCCCACATTGCTGACCCAAGCTGCGGTCCCAGCTGCAGCTCCAGCCAGTTTTTTGGCCACCTATCATCAGAAAACAAAACAATTCAATGAGATCCAAACATACCTTAAATGTGCAAAGGATCAAATCTGTTTACCCCCAGCACAACCTCAGGTTTCTTTGGAACAAAGGGCATCCCCTCAGCCACTTGAAAAAGGTAACCTTTCTCCACAGCGGCTGCCTGCTTAGACGGCCTAAGCACCAGCTCTCCAGCCTCAAAACGTAGATTGGGCTTGCTTTCCATTCCGCAACAGATAAGAAATACACATAATGTTATAAAAACAACGCACTGAAAATCCTGTACACAGCTAAATCATATATTCCATAGTTATGGAAAATGCATTGTTATACATTATTAAGGGTAATTAATGGCATACACAAACTAAAACTCATGAAAAGGTAGGGCTGTTCCGAATACCATTTTTTGAGCTTTGAAGCTCTAGTAGAAATCAAATCGAATATTCGAAGTTTCCGAAGGAGGGGCTGAACATATTTTTCTCTTTAATAAAGGCAGGAATCTCTGTCTGTCTGTCTGTCTACAGTTTTATTATGTGGCGGATGTGTTGCTGCGGACCCAAGGGAGTATAGTGCCTTTATATCGTGCAATATGGACATGTGACACGTTAAGAATTATACACTTTAAAAATAATACAGAACAGTACAAGCCGCGAAGCGGCGTGCCAGTCAAGCGTCCTGCCAGAACAGCAGTGAAACAAAACACAAGAGCAATACTTTTTATAAGGTAACCTAACATTTTTCTAACAAACAAACACTCCCATATCAGAAATAAGCAACACGGTAATTACTGACAACGTAAAGGGAAGGCCATTTAAATAAAACAACGAAAATAAATGAACGAAGTTCTACAAACTAATAAAACGATAGCATACTTTCAAAATCAAGTGTATTTACTAACACTTACACCATCCAATATGTTTTTTCATCAGTAGAACAATAAAGAAGATATTTTGCAGAAACCCCAGTGCTCAATCATGCAAGTCAAGTCAACCGATCCGCTTTGAGAGCTAAAGCATATATATCCAATACAAAAGTAATCCCCCATAACTCCGTGTGACATATTGACGTCTTGTGAAGCAAATCAATCAGTTTTTGCAAGAAACTGAACGTTATTTACACACTATTAAGGTGAATGCCAAAGCAGGAAGCGCGCTTTACGTTCGAGGCGATCTCTTCAACTGGTGGCGTTTGGTGGCTGTTGGCTATGGATGTTGGTCTCTCTGCGCCACCTATAGAGCGGGAGCGTGAAGCGCCCTTCCTGCTTGGCAAAAGCTCTACGCTGTAAAATAAATATTTGTCAATGTCAACCCACGGAACGAATATTCGAATATTCTGGTCCAGCCCTATGAAAAGGTAAACATTCTTTTCAAATGTTCGTTTTCTTTCCATATCTGTTAAAACATAAAGTGAACAAAGGGTCAAATGAACGCCTCTGAAAAACTCTCTATGCATTACACATGGTAAATAGAAAGGAAAAAGTACATATATACATACATCGATAAAAATCATGAATGAAACTCTACTTTCTATACTGAAATGTAGCACGCGATCGGCGTATGACATCAAACTTTCGCGAGAGAGTTTCGAATTAAAAAATGTTTCACAGAATTGTTTTACACTGCTATCGTTTCATTGGCTGTTAGCTAAAATGTTTCACAGAAGTGTTTCACACCACTATTGTTTCATTGGCTGTTAGGTAAATTGTTTCACACCGCTATCGTTTCATTGGCTGTTAGCTAAAATGTTTCACAGAAATGTTTCACACCGCTATCGTTTCATTGGCTGTTAGGTAAATTGTTTCACATAATTGTTTCACACCACTATTGTTTCATTGGCTGTTAGGTAAATTGTTTCACACCGCTATCGTTTCATTGGCAGTTAGGTAAAATGTTTCACAGAAATGTTTCACACCGCTATCGTTTCATTGGCTGTTAGGTAAATTGTTTCACACCGCTATCATTTCATTGGTCAGAAAGCGTGTGATCGCAAGAGCGCCAAGCCTTTCCTTGCGCTATCGTTTCAGCAATGGGGTGCAGCATTTCGCTTCCTCGCTACTACATCCTACAACCGGGACACCGATCGATCCCAATTCTTTAATTGCACCGCGAGGAACAAGGAGTTAGAAGACTTTCTGAGGAGGCATGAGCGAGGTGAAATAAATGTATCATATTCGGAAGTGTTTTATCAACTAAACCTGACGTACGTATAACCGTGTGTCTCAATTCGTTCCCTAGCTCCCGAGGTCGTGAATCAGTATATCGTGTATACAGGTTCGGGCACTGGTAAGGACCCTAGCTCACTTCACATTGGGACAATGTTCACTTATTTTTCTGTCACGTGGCTGCTTAAGCACGTTGTAATCACTCACAGCTGTTACTCATCAACAACCGGCAAAACCAACATCTCTCTGACTTAATTTTAAAAACAGTACATTGTGAAAAATGCTGTCATTATTCTCTTACATATCTGTGCATAAAATTGGAGGCATATAATTTAATTTTTAAATGTAATAAATATATTTACAATTTTAAATAAATATTATTATTTTAAATATTGAGTAGATTGTGGTTCCTTACTGTGTAGCAATGTGTGTTTATATTTACAACTAAAACAAACGTTTGTCTTTATAAAAGTTCTGTAACATTTCATAAAGTTTATTGAGTTGGATCACATGATGTTCGGTTGGCGAGCTTCAGAAATGGTCACGTGCTTTCCGGTTAGGGAACATAGGGACCATCGATGCTCACTGGTTTTTGTGTTGCATTGTGGGAATTTTTAGGGAACGAACGTTCCAGTGCACTGAACGGATTTTGCGATTGAGACAGCCCTTAAAATGGCCGACTCCCTGATCAGTGCCCTGACTACTGAACAAGGGAGCTGATTGAGACACACGGTCTATCTCCTCCCCATTCACGTCGTCACGCCATTAAACATCCATAAATCTTGCTATTAATCATTAAATAATAGTAAATGTAGACTTGTTTCAGACTGTATATTTAATATTGATGTATAAACCACCGATCTACTGTATATAAATAATCAGTGGTATACACACACATTAATTTGACAGCACTTTTAAGAATATATTTATTTTAATTTAGTAAGGATATGGACTCTAACTGAAGTATGTATTTAACTTTTTTTTATTAAATATTTTGAGGTTTTTAATGTAAGGAAAGTAATAAGCCAAATGAGCCAATGAGCCAAAGAGGGTGCACGTCACTCCTCTCTTTGTCAAGTTACACTGGCTTCCTATAGCAGCCCGCATCAAATTTAAGGCTCTGCTCCTGGCCTTTAAAACCACCACTGGGTCAGCACCCCCTTACCTTCGCTTGCTTATAGAGCCTTATGTACCCTCTCGATCACTGCACTCTACCACCGAGCGACGACTTGTGGTACCATCTCAAAAAGGGAAGAAAACACTAACGCGTACCTTCTCAGGAACTGTCCCACAACTGTGGAATGATCTGCCGGTCGTGACACGATCAGCTGACACTGTAGCTGTCTTTAAGACTCGGCTAAAAACCCATCTCTTCCACCATTACCTAACTTCCTAATTACAGATTTACTATCTTTATTTAGTTACCCTTCTCTTTATCTCTTTCTCTATCTACCTTCCTCTCTATCTAAAAAAAACAAAAAAAAACTACTAACATACCCTTGGCTATGTATATTGTGTTGGACTTGATGAGACTATTTCCAGTGCACTTATGTATTGCTGTTCTTATGTTGCCATAATTGCTTCTATTGTTTACCTCACTTGTAAGTCGCTTTGGACAAAAGCGTCTGCTAAATGACTAAATGTAAATGTAATAAGAGAGTAAGGCCAATTGAAAACAATTATCCCTCTGGGGACAATAAAGAATCTAATCTAAGGAAATATATCATTTTGAATGGTGGAGCTAAGACGCGAGAAAAGTTTTTTTGGCTAATCAGCATCTCTACGTTTGTCCTACGTTTGGGCCAATCAGCAGCTCGTTAGTTCTACGTTTGTCCTACGTTTGGGCCAATCAGCAGCTCGTTAGTTCTACGTTTGGACCAATCAGCAGCTGGTAGAAATAAAATAAAAATAAATATAATATTACGAATGTACTGACATTACTCGATGTTTTTTTATTTGTCTGTATTATTACATCTTCCCGTCAAGCGCTGGTTTTGATATTTAAAGATATGGATGCTGTTTACATTGAACCGAATGGGACTGTAGCTAGGATGCTACAGTTTGATTACATCACGTTACGATATCTGAAAACAAAATTAAATTATTAAAAGACCACACAGTTATCTTTAGACCCTTAAGATTATAATATCACCAAGTGAAATCAAAATATAAAAGTTTAAGTGTATGTTTTATGCATTAACAATAAGCCTGTTTGTTTAATGGCTGCCAATGCATAGGGGATTAACCCTGGGGTCATTATTTACCTAATTTGTTGACGTTAATGTTTTAATTGTGAATATGTGTAGTACTAGTATATCATTAATCATATGTCTGATATTCCTGTTAATATTGAAGTTTTTATGGCACTTGATCATTTGATAACAGAGAATAAACTGTATAAAGAGAGTAAATATAGAATTTAGGATGGTATAGCTAAAGCCGGGTATACACTGTGCGATTTTAAATAGTCTTTTAGGATTGTTGCTTGCCACACTGTGCGATTAAGATCGTAATTAAGTCCATGTCACACTATATGATCTCAGTTTCCATTAAAGGGGCCATGGCATGAAAATCTGACTTTTTCCATGTTTAAGTGCTATTATTGGGTTCCTAGTGCTGCTATCAAAATATGAAAAAAATCAACCCAGTAACTTAGTTTTGGTAAACCATTCTCTACAAGCACATGAAAAAATAGGTCATTGAAATTTGGCTCTCCTTATGATGTCATAAGGAGCTCTTATTATAATAAAACCACCCCTTAATCCAACCACAACACTGCTATTTAGTGCAGAGAGAAAATAATTCACAGAACAATTGAGTTTCAATTTCAACAAACCACCATCATTGTGATCAGTGTTTGCACTTCACACGCTCATTTGCATTTTAAAGTACACACCCATATTGGGACATTTTTGCACACACCTACAAAGTGGTAATTTTAACATGCTATAATAAATCATTTATATGGTATTTTGAGCTAAAACTTCACATATGTGCTCTGGGGACACCAACGATTTATTTGACATCTTAAAAAAGTCCTGTGACATGGCCCCTTTAATGTCAGACTGTACGAGTGTAAAGACTTTAAAAAATCGGACGCACGCAAACAAACGCATCCGCAGCTTTACGTCATCGATTGACGACGGCTGGGAAAACACACGCTGAAGCGAAGGCTAACAAACCGAAACAACATCTACTGTTCATTTTAATCATGACTTGTCTCGAGCATAAAAAGAAGAAAAAACGAAGGAGAAGAGTACCTGGCATTTGAATTTCCAGATCGATTTCTCTCCAGGCTGCTTCATTTTTATCCTATCATGGTACAGTGGCGATGACACGTTGTACAAACACTCTTTATTGTTTCCATAACTCCACAAGTTTCTCCTCATGCTGTACAGTCTACCTGGTTCTTTTTACATTTGTCTGCGTTGAGTTGTTGTTGTCGCCGCACTAACTGTCTCATCGGGTTCTGTGCTTCTATTGGTTATTGAGCTGCCGGTTGTCAGAGGGAGATGTCACACAGCAGGATTGTATCTCAAAATTTCTGACACTGCCAGAATTTTGTCGGAGGATAATTTTCATTAATCGGCTGTCTGTGAACATGTCAAACTAGCGATCAAAGACGGCAGATTTTAGCTCGGGATTCCAGAAATCGTTTAGGATTTCAAAATTTGTCCCAGACAGCTAAATCCTGGCTGAAATCTCACAGTGTGCACCGGGCTTAAGACGCGAGGAAAGTTTTTTTGGGCCTATCAGCAGCTCGTTAGTTCTATGTTTGTTCTACGTTTGGGCCAATCAGCAGCTCGTTAGTTCTACGTTTGTCCTACGTTTGGACCAATAAGCAGCTGGTAGAAATAAAATAAATAAAATATTACGAATGTACTGACATTACTCGATGTTTTTTTATTTGTCGATGTATTATTACGTCTTCCCGTCGTCAAGCGCTGGTTTTGATATTTAAAGATACGGAATTAGCCGGTTATGCTAATTATCGAGTAACTAGCAATATCGAATAAGTGGTGAACGTCAACGTCGATTTTCGATTTCAAACTGTAGTAACTACATCTACGGGGTCTAAGGAAGATAACCAGGTAGTTTGATAAAAGATTAAATACATTTTGAGAGATCGCTAGCATGTATGTAATGTAAACTGGATATACTTGAAATATTTTGGAAGAATTGTGATAAATTACTAAGAAAATGTTTTGATAAATGATGGTAAGCACACAGTTGACGGTACCCATTAAATTACATCATTTTTTTATTTCAACTATGGAAGTCTATGGTCACTTACTGCTATGCGTTTAGCATCATTACTCAAAATATCTTCTTTTGTATTCATCAGAAAAAAGAAATTCATACAGTCTTAGAACAACATGAGGATGAGTAAATGACAGAATTTTCATTTTAAAGTGAACTATCCCTTTAATGCTGTGCTGTTGTTTCTTGTCATTGTAGATATGGTTTTTGCAAACTTAAAATTGATGGCATCGCAGCAGCTTGTCATGCGAGCCTCTGGTGAAGAACCGCACATCACCCTTCCCGCTTGATGAATGAAGCAGAGATGCAGACATACTGTCTCTACAAGTCTACTTATATTCGGCCACTGCGCAGGACCCGAGCCCTACCCCAGCACACACCTGTAAAATAAAATAAGGGTTTATAAAGCATAAAAAACATAGTCAATCTTATTTTACAGCTTAAATTTTGCAATATTTTACTTGCCGCTTAAGGCTCTCTTTTCCATGGCAGGTGGATGTTTTGGAGTGAGTGGCCTTGAACCTGCCCTGTAAAAGGTCTCTCCTTATGTCTGGGAGAATAGGTAACAACCTTTTTGTCACAATCCGGCAGTCTGTCCCACAGCCGAATAATGGCAGCGGCTTCCCTGTCCGAGAGACAAGGCCTTTCCCTCAGCTCGACAAGGTATCTGGCCAGGTCCACCACTCTGTCATAACCTGGAGTATCGTCTGGTCCTCTGCACAACTAACAATTAGTAAGAAGATGAGTTAGTATGGATGAAAATGTCCTCCAAGTGATGGCATGGCAAAGGATGCTGGTATGCATACATACAATACATACATCTTCCGGGGCTCCTGGGAGGACTGAGAGGGTGATGGTGAATCCTGAGACAAGCTTATAGCTTCCTTGGTTGAGACAAAAGAAAGAGGGGAGATGGTGTGGCCCTGCTTTTATGCCTCATCCCCAAAATCCCTCATCTTCTATCTCCAAAGTCTGCTGGGATTCCGTCTGAGACATCTGGGTCCCGCCCAAAGTTCTCCCTGAACTCCCAGGACTGCTGCGAGCACAGGTACTCCACCTCGATGAGCTCACCTGTTTAGTATTGACCTAGGCATCACTGAATGTTTGTATTTATTGTAATAGTACAAATACTATTGATTGTCTTTAATGTGAAAAGATGCATTTCAACATCATACAGTCACTGGTGAAGATGCTGAAAAGCAAGATGGTGTATCTTAACTTTTTAACTGGGTTATTTTTATTGTGTTGTGAACTTTCTGTACAAATTTTTCAAGCGAAATAACTTGTTAGGGCAGGGCTAAATGAAAAAGAAACCTAAATTTTCAAAATACAAATAACAAACACTCCTCTTGAACTAGTAAAACCTTTGCAGCTTCTATAAGAGCATTTACTAAAGGTCATTATTGTGTGTGTGTATACACATGCACGCACACGCGCACACACACACACACACACACACACACACACACACACACACACACACACACACACACACACACACACACACACACACCTAAAGGATTATTAGGAACATCATACTAATTCTGTGTTTGACCCCCTTTCGCCTTCAAAACTGCCTAAATTCTACGTGGCATTGATTCAACAAGGTGCTGAAAGCATTCTTCAGAAATGTTTGCCCATATTGGTAGGATAGCATCTTGCAGTTGATGGAAATTTGTGGGATGCACATCCAGGGCACGAAGCTCCCGTTCCACCACATCCCAAAGATGTTCTATTGGCGACTGTGGGCTCATTTTAGTACAGAGAACTCGTTGTCATGTTCAAGAATCAATTTGAAATGATTTGAGCTTCGTGACATGGTGCATTATCCTGCTGGAAGTAGCCATCAGAGGATGGATACATGGTGGTCATAAAGGGATGGACATACACTGAAAAAAATGTTATGTTGAATTTACTTAATTTTATTATGACAAGAAGATGCACACAATTAATTAATCTAACTCCAGATATATTTTTTAAGTTGAGTGTACCTATAATTTATCAATTGAGTGTACTTATATTTTATATGTAATTTCAGATTAATTATATTCATAATTATTTTGAGTAGAATTTGCTCAATTTTTTATGTTCAGTACACTAAAATTAATTATGTGCAAACAAATCAATTTAATGGTTTAATTTCTACATACTAAAATAATCCAATCGTTTTTTTAATGTCTTATTCTATTTAACTTTTCACATATAACTGCCACATTATGTTGAGGAAGTAAGAAGAGACTCAATAGATCTCAGTACTGGCATAGGCACAGTTTTTGCTTACATCATGATTTTCATCGTGTCACCTATTGTCTATACACAAGCACCACTCTTCTGAATGATGGTAACCACAAAACTCAAAACAGAAACAGAAACTCTTCTAAATCTCAAAGATAATTTAACCTGAAACACTAACAAGTCTTTCTTTTTTGTTAAAAACTCAAAAAATAGCGTTTAATTTCAAATTTTACTCTCCAAATGCAGTCCCATGCAAAGCATGCTGGGAAGTACAAGCCCACTGCCTAGTTAGTTATATTTACTTAAATAATTCAAGTAGTTTCAACACAAAATTTCCTTCTTACAAATTTGGGTGGATTTTACATAATAAAATTAAGTGAAATTTACTCAATAATTTGTTAATTTAAAATTAACTTAAATTTTTTGTGTTATTTTTACTTTTACATTTTTTTTAATAGAATTTAATAATTTCTTTTAAGTTAAATTTACTAAGGCACAGAATCATTTTTTTCAGTGTAGTCAGAAACAATGCTCAGGTAGGCTGTGGCATTTAAACGATGCCCATTTAGCACTTAGGGGCCTAAAGTGTGCAAAGAAAACATCCCCCACACAATTACACCACCACCAGCCTGCACAGTGGTAACAAGGCATGATGGATCCATGTTCTCATTCTGTTTACGCCAAATTCTGACTCTACCATCTGAATGTCTCAACAGAAATCGAGACTCATCGACCAGGCAACATTTTTCCAGTCTTCAACTGTCCAATTTTGTTGAGCTCGTGCAAATTGTAGCCTCTTCCTATTTGTAGTGGAGATGAGTGGTACCTGGTGGGGTCTTCTGCTGTTGTAACCGATCCGCCTCAAGGTTGTGTGTGCTGTGGCTTCACAAATGCTTTGCTGCATACCTTGGTTGTAACGAGTGGTTATTTCAGTCAAAGTTGCTCTTCTATCAGCTTGAATCCGTCGTCCCATTCTCCTCTGACCTCTGGCATATATATATAATTCAGTATAATGAATATCCATAGGTTTAAAACCATATTCTGCAGAGATATTTAATAAAGTTCACATATAGAAGTCTAAAATTCACAAGGCCACAATTTATTCACATAAACATAGATTATTGGGATTTAGTGACGAAAAACATACAATGTTATCTCTATGCTTCAAAAGCATTTCCTTATTTATTTATTGAATGTTTCATTGCAATAAATAAACATTGAACTATAAGTTCTTGAAAGTTCTAGATCATGAAAACCACAAAAAAGTCATAATAAAAAGTATGTTTAAAATGTGATCTCATTTTGGAAAATCTTACACAACCCAAAGTTTCCCAACCTACACTATTATTTGACCAATACATTTACTAAAATGATAAAGATACATCATTATTCGTTATTATATATTTTACAGCTACAGAGATAGAATCTACTAAACCAATGATCTGTAAACACAATGACTACACCATAACATCAGATATACTGTTCAGAACAAAAGTTCATCTTCAATAAAAAAAAAAATGAAATGCCATATATTGCTTGGCATACAATTTCTTCTCATGCAAAAAAAAAAAAACGCACAGTTAGTATATTTAGACCATACAATATGACCATGTGAAATCAAAATATAAAGTTTTAAGTGTATGTTTTATGCATTAACAATAAGCCTGTTTGTTAAATGGCTGCCAATGCATAGGGGATTATCCCTGAGTTCATTATTTACCTGTTATGTCACTTTATGTTAATTTGTTGACGTTAATGATTTAATAGTGAATATGTGTAGTACTAGTATATCATTAATCATATTTGTGATATTCCTTTTAATATGGAAACTAACATGTAGTTTAACCTGTAATGCTGGCTTAATGCAGTGCTTGTTTAATGCTGTGCTGTCATTTCTTGTCATTGTAGATATGGTTTTTGCAAACTTAAAATTGATGGCCTCGCAGCAGAATGTCATGAACCACACATCACCCTTCCCGCTGGATGAATGAAGCAGAGCTGCAGACATACTGTCTCTACCAGTCGACTAATATTAGGCCACTACGCAGGACCCGAGCCCTGCCCCAGCACACACCTGTAAAATAAAATAGGGGCTCTCTTTTCCATGGCAGGTGGAGGTTTTGGAGTGAGTGGCCTTGAACCTGCCTTGTAAAAGTCTCTCCTTATGTCTCGGCGTATAGGAAAAAGGCCTTTCTCTCAGCTCGTCTAGGTTTCTGGCCAGGTCCACCACTCTGTCATATCCTGGAGTATCGTCTGGTCCTCTGGACACCTAACAATTACAAAGAAGATGAGTTAGTATGGATGAAAATGTCCTCCTGTACACACAATTCTCAATCTTAAAAAACTGAAATAGAACAAAAAAAACTATTTACAGTCAGGAATTCCCCTCACTCATCTTTTCTAGCAACCACTGTTCTAGGGTCTTTTCCTCTGCTGTGGCACAGAAGTAAAAACTGCCCACCCTGGTGTGCCCAAACCCCTTTTTTTTCTGGGCTGCCCACATCGCGTGCACCTGTAGTCTTTCTGCACAGGTTGCGGGGGACGGGGCAGCCCTTGGCTTTGAGCCAAAGACTCTGCTGCCTTCCTCTTCCTCCACAGAGTGGTTCTGCTCAATGATGTCCCTGCTGCCGGGTCAGAGAGTGCAGCAGCCGGTGGAGCAGAGAGGGATGCTGTCGGTGGTGCAGAGAGGGATGCTGCCGGTGAAGGAGGGAGAGTGGGTGCTGTTTCAGGGGGAGGAGGTCGCTGCCCACGTCGTGTGGCCTGACCTGACAGATCAGGGTTGTCAACTTAGGGGAAAGGTTCAAGTGATGACCCAGGTGCAGAGGGCTCAGATGTCATCTGCCTAGCTAGAGGTAGCCGTGTATGAGACACCATGCTGATATGAGGCAAGGACAAACCCACAGCCAGCATATCTGACTCCAGATTCTGCTCGTATTTTTTGAACCTGTTTGAAATGACACAATCAATAGGATGAACATAATCTGAGAATTGTAAAATTACTTGTATAGCTCTTTCACTGAAACTGCTTACCAGATAGAAAGCGGCCGCTGATTGACCTCAAATAATTGAATTCTTGTCCGTCCCTTGAGTGCAGGGCAGGTCCCCACTAGTCTCCGTATGGCCTGATAATCGTGAAAAGAACCGCACAACACCCTTCCTGCTGGGTGTATGAAGCAGAGCTGCAGACATACTGTCTCTACCAGTCGACTTATGTTCGGCCACTGCGCAGGACCCGAGCCCTGCCCCAGCACACACCTGTAAAATAAAATAAGGGTTTATAAAGCATAAAAAACATAGTCAATCCTATTTTTACAGCTTAAAGTTTGCAATTTTTTACTTACCGCTTAAGGCTCTATTTTCCATGGCAGGTTGATGTTTTTGAGTGAGTTGCCTTGAACCTGCCCTGTAAAAGCCTGTCCTTATGCCTGGGAGAATAGGTAACACCCTTTTTGTCACAATCCGGCAGTCTGTCCCACAGCCGAATAATGGCAGCGGCTTCCCTGTCCGAGAGACAAGGCCTTTCCCTCAGCTCGACAAGGTATCTGGCCAGGTCCACCACTCTGTCATAACCCGGAGTATCGTCTGGTCCTCTGCACACCTAACAATTAGAAAGAAGATGAGTTTGTATGGATGAAAATGTCCTCCAAGTGATGGCGTGGCAAAGGATGCTGGTATGCATACATACAATACATACATCTTCCTGGGGCTCCTAGGAGAACTGAGAGGGTGACGGTGAATCCCGAGACAAGCTTATAGCTTCCTTGGTTAAGACAAAAGAAAGAGGGGAGATGGTGTCGTCCTGCTCCTCTGCCTCATCCCCAAATCCCTCATCTTCTATCTCTCCCAAGTCCGCTGGGATTCCATCAGAGACCTCCGGGTCCCGCCCAAAGTTCTCCCTGAACTCCCAGGACTGCTGCGAGCACAGGTACTCCACCTCGATGAGCTCGCCTGTTTAGTATTGATTTAGGCATCACTGAATATTTGTTTTTATTGTAATAGTACAAATATTATTGATTGTCTTTAATGTGAAAAGATGCATTTCAACATCATACAGTCACTGGTGAAGATGCTGAGAAGCAAAGATGGTGTATCTTAACTTTTTAACTGGGTTATTTTTATTGTGTTGTGAACTTTCTGTACAAATTTTTCTAGTGAAATAACTTGTTAGGGCAGGGCTAAATGAAAAAGAAACCTTAATTTTCAAAATACAAATGACAAACACTCCTCTTGAACTAGTAAAACCGTGCAGCTCCTATAAGAGCATTTACTAAAGGTCATTATTGAAATATAAAATATAAAAATATAACTATATTTAAATATAACTACATATAAATTGAAATATAACTATATATATAAATATAACTATATATATAAATATAACTATATATATATAAATATAACTATATATATAAATATAACTATATATATAAATATAACTATGTATAAATGTATAAATATAACTATGTATAAATATAACTATATATATATATATATAACTATATATATATATAACTATATATATATATAACTATATGTATAAATATAACTATATGTATAAATATAACTATATGTATAAATATAACTATATGTATAAATATAACTATATGTATAAATATAACTATATGTATAAATATAACTATATGTATAAATATAACTATATGTATAAATATAACTATATGTATAAATATAACTATATATAAATGTATAAATATAACTATATATATATATATATATATATATATATAACTATATATATATATATATATATATAACTATATATATATATATATATATATAACTATATATATAAATATAACTATGTATAAATGTATAAATATAACTATGTATAAATGTATAAATATAACTATGTATATATATAACTATATATATATATATATATAACTATATATATATATATATAACTATATATATATATATATATATAACTATATATATATATATATATATATATATATATAACTATATATATATATATATAACTATATATATATATATAACTATATATATATATATATATAACTATATATATATATATATAACTATATATATATATATATAACTATATGTATAAATATAACTATATGTATAAATATAACTATATGTATAAATATAACTATATATAAATGTATAACTATATATAAATGTATAACTATATATAAATGTATAAATATAACTATATATATAAATATAACTATATATAAATGTATAAATATAACTATGTATAAATATAACTATATATATATATATATATATATATATATATATATATATATATATCTATATATATATATATATATATCTATATATATATATATATATATATATATATATATATATATATATATATATAACTAGGGATGTCCCGATCCGATCACGTGATCGGAAATCGGCCCCGATCACGTGGTTTCAGACTCGATCGGAATCGGACGTTACCTCCCGATCAGGACTCGGATACATATGCAGGGTTTAAAATCCATTAAGTTCTCGCTCTGCTCCGCGCCAGTGTACGCGCTGCGCTGGTGCGTGTGAACTGAAGAGAATAGGCTTGTTCGACTTCATCCGGCTGCCGGTTCTTGTGGTGCTGCATGACGTCAAAGTTCCGCGAGAACGATTTAAAAGCAAACTCCTCCGTATGATTTCGCGGATCACTCTCGCGGTAGTTTGACGTCACCCGGCTGTCGATTGTTGCGGCGCCGCATGAAGTCGAACAAGCCTATTGACGTGCTTTCATTCATAGGCTTCACACTCGTGCGTGCAAGGAACCCACGACAAAACCGCGTTTTTACCGCTCATTTAAACCACGCGTTGATCGTTATTGTCAACATGTGCTCAGACGCAGTTCCGCGTCTCACTCAGAACCTCAAGAACGCGCATTCGCGCAGGATCATTTGACATTACTGTAGAGATGAGCATGGGCGGAAATCCCGGGGGGGTCGGGGGGGACAGGACCCCCCCTATCTGAGGGTTGTCCCCCCTAAATTATCATTAGAATATGTGTATTGAAAATAATTTAATGATTTATAATACGTAAACTAGTTGTGTAAGAAGTGAAACAATACAAATGCAAACGGAGCAACAACAAAAAAACGTTTTAAATATTTGGATTCCCCCTCCCTTGCCTCACAGTGGTTTGGTCCACTGCCCACGCCCCTTTTACCTCACCACCACACATTCCGGTGGTAGAGAAGTGTACGGAGCCGACGCGTTAATAAGCTATATACAATACAACGTTTCCCATCACTTATCAGTTTATCCTCATATGTTTTAAAACTGGACTATTTTGACATATAAACATGAACATATTTCGTTTTCTGAGAACAGAAGCAGATAAACGATCAAGAAAACATTTTTATGCATTCATGCAGAGGTGAGGCAGAGCTGAAAGTAACAAATTACATTTACTCACCTTGCTGTAACTGAGTTTTTTGTGTACTTTTACTTTGAGTAGTTTTTAAAATCTGTACTTTACTTTTACTTAAGTATGTTTAAAGTATTGTTGGTTACTTCGCTACATGTTAAATCATATCCGTTACTGAGTAAAAATAAATAAAAAAGTAAGGTGATAAAGACGCGCCACGGTCGGATGATTGATTGATGGGCGGGGGAACGCGCAAAAAGAACCATGGAGAGGGACGAGACAGGCGCAGGCTAATGCAGACCCTCAATTCAATTCTTACGAAAGAAACCCCTGGCCATTGACGCAAAGCGATTGTTTCATTCAGGTAGGGTTCATGCTCTTGAGTACGGAGTTTGAGAATTGCCGACCGTGTTTAACCGCTAATTTGCACGATGCATTTTTAATACATGCGCATTATCTTCCGAGGTCTAGCAGCTTCGCGTCAAGTCAAACAACTTGAGAACGTCCTCGAGAATGCGCAGATCATTAGACATTGCAGAGAGAGAGAGAGCGCGAGAGAGATAGATTGAAAGACATCAGGTACACAGGTCTGGGAGCTAATAAACGTGTAAAGGATGTATAGTGTATAGCCATGGCACTCATCTCATTATATGTTCATTTATGTATATAGTTTAATAACAATGTATGTTACCAGCAATACATCAATTACAACCTTCATATAATGATTGTATTTACTAGCTGCTGACCTCATATTATTTTTGCTTCAAAAGTGCATAACTCACCTGTAAAAATCATTAAATAATTCCATAAATGTTTCTTAGTTATAAAAAGCTTTTTATTTTATTAACATTTGTTATTGCACTTTAATTGTAGAGATGTTTACAATTAAAAACATAGTTTGAGATGTATATATCCTTCCTTTGTGAACTATACTAGAAACCTCTCCCCGCTGTAAAAAAGTAACTCTTAAAATTAAAATGACTTTTTACTTGAGTAGATTTTTAGACCAGTAACTTTACTTTTACTTAAGTAAAATATTATTAAAGTAACTTTACTATTACTTAAGTAGAAAATTGTATTACTCTTTTCACCTCTGCATTCATATGTATTAAAATTAAATTTGCGTCCGTTCATAGAGAAAGAGAAACGTTTTCTATCTGTACCAATTTCCTTGCAAGTACAATTTTGCCTGTATTATTGGTGTCCCCTTCAAAAATTGTTCTTGAAAAATTTTATGTTTATTGTCCCCCCCAACATTTAGATGAGATTTTCGCCCCTGGAGATGAGAGAGAGAGAGAGAGAGAGAGGTAAGAATGGTGCCCATGTCGAAAAAACTTAATAGAAGTCTAGAAACAAAGTATTAAAGTATGTATAGCCATGTCACTCATCTCATTACAAAATGTTAACTAGATAACTGGATACAACTGATTGTATAGTTTAATAAAATAATGTATTTTGATTATACAAATGAATCACGACCTAACTATAGTGATTTTATAACTAACTGCTGACCAGCTTAGGGAATCTCTATGGCTAATTTATAAGATATATTGCTGAATCAGTATGTTGTTTTTCTTGTTAATTGAGTCTTTTTGGGTAGCCTATCTTATGCCTAGAATGAGTCAAGGAGGTTAAGTCTTAACACTTCATTCAGAGTTTGATCAATTGTGCATAATGACATGTGCACCAAATGCATATAGGGTGTCAGACTCATAGATTTGCATAATTTAAAGTTCAGGTTTTAAAGTTTGGGTCAACATGTGGCACAGCTTTAAAACTGAAACTTATAAAATACTATCAGAGATACAAAATGTCATTGAAGCACACCCAGTGGCTTTGCTGTCATCAGGATTAAACATGTTACCCCTCGAACCCTCCCTCCCAACAGAGCCTCCCCACAAAACAAACCCCAATTTAACCCCTGAACATATATACTATATATTCATTATTTTTTAACACATCTGTAGTTATGCGCTGGCACAGAGTTAGACTCTTTTGACTCCACACAGAAACAGCAATGCGTGCGGCATGACATAAGGAACATCCTGGACTGGTTCTGTTTTTTCGCTCTTCTTTATTTTTATTTTTTTAATGTATTATAGAAGTATCGGATCGGGACTCGGTATCGGCAGATACTCAAAATCAAATGACTCGGACTCGGACTCGAGGGCAAAAAAACCTGATCGGGACATCCCTATATATAACTATATATATATATATATATATATATATATATATATATAACTATATATATATATATATATATATATATATATATATATATATATATATATATATATATATATATATATATATATAACTATATATATATATATAACTATATATATATATAACTATATATATATATATAACTATATATATATATATAACTATATATATATATATAACTATATATATATATATATATATATATATATATATATATATATATATAACTATATATATATATAACTATATATATATAACTATATATATATAACTATATATATATAACTATATATATATAACTATATATATATATATATATATATATATAACTATATATATATATATATAACTATATATATATATATATATATATATATATATATATATATATATATATAGTTATATAGTTATATAGTTATATAGTTATATATATATATTAGTTATATAGTTATATATATATATATATAACTATATAACTATATATATATATATATATATATATATATATATATATATATATATATATAACTATATATATATATATATATATATATATATATATATAACTATATATATATATATATAACTATATATATATATATATATAACTATATATATATATATATATATATATATATATATATATATATATATATATATATATATAGTTATATAGTTATATAGTTATATAGTTATATAGTTATATATATATATTAGTTATATAGTTATATATATATATATATAACTATATAACTATATATATATATATATATATATATAACTATATATATATATATATATAACTATATAACTATATAACTATATATATATATATATATATATATATATATATATATATATATATATATATATATATATATATATATATAACTATATGTATAAATATAACTATATGTATAAATATAACTATATGTATAAATATAACTATATATAAATGTATAACTATATATAAATGTATAAATATAACTATGTATAAATATAACTATATGTATAAATATAACTATATATAAATGTATAACTATATATAAATGTATAAATATAACTATGTATAAATATAACTATATGTATAAATATAACTATATGTATAAATATAACTATATATAAATGTATAACTATATATAAATGTATAAATATAACTATGTATAAATATAACTATATATAAATATAACTATGTATAAATGTATAAATATAACTATATATAAATATATATAAAATAATGAATATCCATAGGTTTAAAGCAGAGATATACAATAAAGTTCATATATAGAAGTCTCAAATTCAGAAGGCCACAATTTATTCACATAAACATATATTATTGGGATTTAGTGACAAAAGACATACAATGTTATCTCTATGCTTCAAAAGCATTTCCTTATTTATTTATTGAATGTTTCATTGCAATAAATAAACATTGAACTATAAGTTCTTGAAAGTTCTAGATCATGAAAACCACAAAAAAGTCATAATAAAAAGTATGTTTAAAATGTGATCTCATTTTGGAAAATCTTACACAACCCAAAGTTTCCCAACCTACATTATTATTTGACCAATACGTTTACTAAAATGATAAAGATACATCATTATTCGTTATTATATATTTTACAGCTACAGAGATAGAATCTACTAAACCAATGATATGTAAACACAATGACTACACCATAACATCAGATATACTGTTCAGAACAAAAGTTCATCTTCAATAAAAAAAATGAAATGCCATATATTGCTTGGCATACAATTTCTTCTCATGCAAAAAAAAAACGCACAGTTAGTATATTTAGACCCTAAAGATTACAATATGACCAAGTGAAATCAAAATATAAAGTTTTAAGTGTATGTTTTATGCATTAACAATATGCCTGTTTATTAAATTGCTGCCAATGCATAGGGGATTATCCCTGAGTTCATTATTTACCTGTTATGTCACTTTATGTTAATTTGTTGACGTTAATGATTTAATAGTGAATATGTGTAGTACTAGTATATCATTAATCATATTTGTGATATTCCTTTTAATATGGAAACTAACATGTAGTTTAACCTGTAATGCTGGCTTAATGCAGTGCTTGTTTAATGCTGTGCTGTCATTTCTTGTCATTGTAGATATGGTTTTTGCAAACTTAAAATTGATGGCCTCGCAGCAGAATGTCATGAACCACACATCACCCTTCCCGCTGGATGAATGAAGCAGAGCTGCAGACATACTGTCTCTACCAGTCGACTAATATTAGGCCACTACGCAGGACCCGAGCCCTGCCCCAGCACACACCTGTAAAATAAAATAGGGGCTCTCTTTTCCATGGCAGGTGGAGGTTTTGGAGTGAGTGGCCTTGAACCTGCCTTGTAAAAGTCTCTCCTTATGTCTCGGCGTATAGGAAAAAGGCCTTTCTCTCAGCTCGTCTAGGTTTCTGGCCAGGTCCACCACTCTGTCATATCCTGGAGTATCGTCTGGTCCTCTGGACACCTAACAATTACAAAGAAGATGAGTTAGTATGGATGAAAATGTCCTCCTGTACACACAATTCTCAATTTTAAAAAACTGAAATAGAACCAAAAAAAACTATTTACAGTCAGGAATTCCCCTCACTCATCTTTTCTAGCAACCACTGTTCTAGGGTCTTTTCCTCTACTGTGGCACAGAAGTAAAAACTGCCCACCCTGGTGTGCCCAAACCCCTTTTTTTTCTGGGCTGCCCACATCGCGTGCACCTGTAGTCTTTCTGCACAGGTTGCGGGGGACGGGGCAGCCCTTGGCTTTGAGCCAAAGACTCTGCTGCCTTCCTCTTCCTCCACAGAGTGGTTCTGCTCAATGATGTCCCTGCTGCCGGGTCAGAGAGTGCAGCAGCCGGTGGAGCAGAGAGAGAGAGGCTGTCGGTGGTGCAGAGAGGGATGCTGCCGGTGAAGGAGGGAGAGTGGGTGCTGTTTCAGGGGGAGGAGGTCGCTGCCCACGTCGTGTGGCCTGACCTGACAGATCAGGGTTGTCAACGTAGGGGAAAGGTTCAAGTGATGACCCAGGTGCAGAGGGCTCAGATGTCATCTGCCTAGCTAGAGGTAGCCATGTATGAGACACAATGCTGATATGAGGCAAGGACAAACCCACAGCCAGCACATCTGACTCCAGATTCTGCTCGTATTTTTTGAACCTGTTTGAAATGACACAATCAATAGGATGAACATAATCTGAGAATTGTAAAATTACTTGTATAGCTCTTTCACTGAAACTGCTTACCAGATAGAAAGCGGCCGCTGATTGACCTCAAATAGTTGAATTCTTGTCCGTCCCTTGAGTGCAGTGCAGGTCCCCACTAGTCTCCGTATGGCCTGATAATCGTGAAGAACAGCACCCCAGCGGTTCACTGAAGAACCGCACAACACCCTTCCTGCTGGATGTATGAAGCAGAGCTGCAGACATACTGTCTCTACCAGTCGACTAATGTTCGGCCACTGCGCAGGACCCAAGCCCTGCCCCAGCACACACCTGTAAAATAAAATAAGGGTTTATAAAGCATAAAAAACATAGTCAATCCTATTTTTACAGCTTAAAGTTTGCAATTTTTTACTAACCGCTTAAGGCTCTATTTTCCATGGCATGTTGATGTTTTTGAGTGAGTTGCCTTGAACCTGCCCTGTAAAAGCCTGTCCTTATGCCTGGGAGAATAGGTAACACCCTTTTTGTCACAATCCGGCAGTCTGTCCCACAGCCGAATAATGGCAGCGGCTTCCCTGTCCGAGAGACAAGGCCTTTCCCTCAGCTCGACGAGGTATCTGGCCAGGTCCACCACTCTGTCATATCCTGGAGTATCGTCTGGTCCTCTGCACAACTAACAATTAGTAAGAAGATGAGTTAGTATGGATGAAAATGTCCTCCAAGTGATGGCGTGGCAAAGGATGCTGGTATGCATACATACAATACATACATCTTCCTGGGGCTCCTAGGAGAACTGAGAGGGTGACGGTGAATCCCGAGACAAGCTTATAGCTTCCTTGGTTAAGACAAAAGAAAGAGGGGAGATGGTATGGCCCTGCTCCTCTGCCTCATCCCCAAATCCCTCATCTTCTATCTCTCCCAAGTCCGCTGGGATTCCATCAGAGACCTCCGGGTCCCGCCCAAAGTTCTCCCTGAACTCCCAGGACTGCTGCGAGCACAGGTACTCCACCTCGATGAGCTCGCCTGTTTAGTATTGATTTAGGCATCACTGAATATTTGTTTTTATTGTAATAGTACAAATATTATTGATTGTCTTTAATGTGAAAAGATGCATTTCAACATCATACAGTCACTGGTGAAGATGCTGAGAAGCAAAGATGGTGTATCTTAACTTTTTAACTGGGTTATTTTTATTGTGTTGTGAACTTTCTGTACAAATTTTTCTAGTGAAATAACTTGTTAGGGCAGGGCTAAATGAAAAAGAAACCTTAATTTTCAAAATACAAATGACAAACACTCCTCTTGAACTAGTAAAACCGTGCAGCTCCTATAAGAGCATTTACTTAAGGTCATTTTTAAAATATAAAATATAAAAATATAGCTATATTTAAATATAACTACATATAAATTGAAATATAACTATATATAAATATAACTATATATATATATAAAAATAACTATATATAAAAATAACTATATATAAAAATAACTATATATAAATATAACTATATATAAATATAAATATATATAAATATAAATATAACTATATATAAATATAAATATAACTATATATAAATATAAATATAACTATATATAAATATAACTATATATAAATATAAATATAACTATATATAAATATAACTATATATAAATATAAATATAACTATATATAAATATAAATATAACTATATATAAATATAACTATATATAAATATAAATATAACTATATATATAAAAATAACTATATATAAATATAACTATATATAACTATATATAAATGTATAAATATAACTATATATAAATGTATAAATATAACTATATATAAATTTAAATATAACTATATATAAATATAAATATAACTATATATAAATGTATAAATATAACTATATATAAATATAAATATAACTATATATATAAAAATAACTATATATAAATATAACTATATATAAATGTATAAATATAACTATATATAAATATAACTATATATAAATATAAATATAACTATATATAAATATAACTATATATAAATATAAATATAACTATATATATAAAAATAACTATATAGAAATATAACTATATATAACTATATATAAATGTATAAATATAACTATATATAAATGTATAAATATAACTATATATAAATGTATAAATATAACTATATATAAATGTATAAATTAACTATATATAAATGTATAAATATAACTATATATAAATGTATAAATATAACTATATATAAAATAATGAATATCCATAGGTTTAAAACCGTATTCTGCAGAGATATACAATAAAGTTCATATATAGAAGTCTCAAATTCAGAAGGCCACAATTTATTCACATAAACATATATTATTGGGATTTAGTGACAAAAGACATACAATGTTATCTCTATGCTTCAAAAGCATTTCCTTATTTATTTATTGAATGTTTCATTGCAATAAATAAACATTGAACTATAAGTTCTTGAAAGTTCTAGATCTTGAAAACCACCAAAAAAAAACATACTAATAAAAAGTATGTTTAAAATGTGATCTCATTTTGGAAAATCTTACACAACCCAAAGTTTCCCAACCTACACTATTATTTGACCAATACGTTTACTAAAATGATAAAGATACATCATTATTCATAATTATATATTTTACAGTTACAGAGATAGAATCTACTGAAACAATGATCTGTAAACACAATGACTACACCATAACATCAGAGATATTGTTCAGAACAAAAGTTCATCTTCAATAAAAAAAAATGAAATGCCATGTATTGCTTGGCATACAATGTCTTCTCATGCAGCTAAATAATTATTTTTACTACATGCCCACCACACTTGTATTTAATATTTTTATATATATTCATAATATATTTGAGCCTGTCTGTGAAAACCCAGCTACAGTCATTTCTTGTGATTCAACATAAAATCATCCTAAATAGGTAAAGAACAATCTATGAATATACAATCTTGATATCTTTAATATTGACTGAGTAAGGTCCTGTCAAAGATTGAAATCAATGTAAAATCAATGACTTTGAACTTTGATGCTTCAAATCACATAGTCTGGGTTTTAAAGACAGGATCTCATATATCCCATGCATTTATAACTGGTATCCCCAAGATAGATATATGTTAATACTGTTTGCCCTAATGTGTTTATTAGTATTCCAGAAGAAACAATACAGATCACATTATAGTGATTTATGAAAATGTCCCTTTAAATGGTTAGAATTAGGGATGCACCGATATATCGGCCTATACTCCTTATCGGCAAATAAAAGCATTTTTCGTACTATCGGATTGGCCGATTGTTCAAAACGGCTAATGATCAGTGCAGATTGACTAGGGGCAGACAAACACACCAGAACTCATGCTGTGTAATGATCATGAATTGGGCCTCAAGGACGACAGAATTGCAGTTTGTACGTTCTGTACTTCTTGGATTTCATGACAAAATAATTTGAAAAAAGGAGTAAAAAACAAAGCTCGTCATCAATCTGTAACAGCAGATGTCATTCTAAATAATCGAATATCAGTATCACAGAACCGTTGTATCGGCGCATCCCAACTTAGAACGCCTTTTTTATATTGTGAGATGCGATTCACATCAATCGCCTACACATCAATGTTGGTTGCCAGACGCAGACACAGTACAGCTTCAGAAGGGATATCCTGAGATCTGATTTGGTTGGCATCCATCCGCAGCACACGCAGATTTGAGTAATTGTTTGTGTCCACGACACTGCAGAAACTGCTTAACGTAAACTCTGAGTAATGTAGGAAAAGCAGGGTTATTGTCTCATCCAGGTACAAAGATTGAAATATAGTTGTTAAATAAAGTGTAAATGACATGCATCATTTAATTGTGCAAAGTATTTAAAAAAATTTAGATCAGTAAATGTATACCATTGTATAGAATTGTAAATACAAATATAACTAATTGCTTAATTCTGTATACATTCAAATGTGTTTGAACTTTTTGCTCTTATTGTTCAATAACAGATATACAGAAATTGCATTCTGCTGAGTTTGACAAGCTGTTGTATGAATTAAAACTTCATTATTTGTTATGAATATATGTGTGTTATATATTGTATTATTCATATATGTTTAAATGCATTATCAATACTCTTGTGTAACATTTTGTTATTCAACATTTACCTTTGATCTTGTTGGCCTGTAGATAGAGATTTTCCAGACTGGTGCTGATGGTGGGAATTTTCTCCAGCTTGTTGAAGGACAGATCGAGTTCCATAAGTGTGCTGACATTGAAAACATTGGCTGGGATTCCACTGTTTGTGATCTGGTTGTGAGACAGTCGCACAAAGCGCAGCTCAGGTCGATCTTTCAGAAAGTCAGCAGGGACGCTGGATATACGGTTGTATTCGAGATAAAGTTGGCTTAGCTTTCCCGGCAGACGTTCTGGAATCTTCCTCAGTCGGTTCCCTCGCAAGTCTAAAAGTGTCAAGGACGGTAGACCTTCAAGAGTGCTGCCGAGGTCTTCAATGGCATTGACTTGAAGATGCAGGGTCGTCAGGTTGCTCATTCCTTCGAAAGCGTCAGCTGGGACCGCAGAGATATTGTTGTGATTTAAGTGTAAATCACGCAGGGAGCGAGGTAAACCTTTTGGAAAGCGACTGAGGTTGTTGTTGTGTAGAAAGAGACGCTGCAGGTTTGGCAGTTTGGCAAAGATTTTATCGCTGATCTTGTCGGAGCTCAGTTTATTTGAATGGAGGCTGATCCAAGATAAATTCGGGGCATTGTCGAAGACTCCGTTTGTGATGCCCGTGATTTGGTTGTTTTGCAGGTAGACATATTTAATGTGAGACGGTACGAATGGCACGTGCTGTAGGTTGCGGCTGTTGCAGTACATGGCGTAACGATAGGCCGAAGGGCAGTCACACTCCAGAGGACACTCGAGAGGAGAAGAGACATCCTCCGTATTTACAGATGCGTGACTGTTTCTGTGACTACGGCCATAACCGTGACTGTAGGCTCGGTTGCGCAGATAGTTTAGCCAGGTCAGAGAGTTGGTCGATTGTGTTGTGGATAAATCAACAAGGTTTGCCAGCAACAGCAGTACAATCCAGCGCCTCATTGTCACTATAAAAAACATATTGGTGAATTCAGGGTAACTTTCAACTTTATAGTACACTTTAAAGATTTACAAACTGTTGTCCCAGAATCCACCCATCTCTGTGTTATTATTGAAACAACACATTTTAACACAACTTGTGTTATATTTTAAAACACAAAATGACACACAATGTGTTAAAATCACACATAATGTGTTAAAATCACACATAATGTGTTAAAATTACACATAATGTGTTAAAAGCTTTACGCACAAAGATGTGTAAGTCCTTTCTAAGAGTGTAGCATAACACAAAAAAATTTGTCAAAAATTAACACATCCTTTCTTGTAGTGTTGTAGTTCTCGAGACCGTTCTCGGTCTCAAGACCACTTTTTAAAGGTCTTGGTCTTGTCTTGGAATCGACCGCATTTTTACTCGTCTCGTCTCGGTCTCAAACAAAGAGGACTCAGAATTTTATTTCAAGACCGGTCAAGACCACAACTGATAGTACACTGCAAAAAATGATTTTCAAGAAAAAAAATTCTTAGTATTTTTGTCTTGTTTTCAGTAAAAATTTCAAAAAATTCTTAAATTAAGATGCTTTTTCTTGATGAGCAAAATGACTAGTCTAGTTTTTAGAGCAAAAATATCAAATTTAAGTGATTTTGTCACTAAAATCAGCAAAAAAATCTGCCAATGGGGTAAGCAAATTTTTCTTGAATTTTGTGTTTGAGAAAAAGGTTAAGATTTTTTTTGCTTACCCTTTAGCAGATTTTTTTGCTTGTTTTAGTGACAAAATCACTTAAATTTGATATTTTTGGTCTAAAAACTAGACTTATTTTCTTGGGTAGTTTTGCTCATCAAGAAAAAGCATCTTAATTTAAGAATTTTTAGATATTTTTACAAATGTATTTTTGAAAACAAGACAAAAATACTCAGAACATTTTTTCTTTAAAATAATTTTTTGCAGTGCACATCACACATTTATTTTTTATCATAAATTTTATGCTGTTTATTCAGGTTTAGCATATGATGTTGGCATTGTTTAAGCATTGTTTAAGTTTCTCCCAATGACAATTTTTCTAATTTTATTACTAAAAACACCTGCATTGTGTGAAGTGGATGGCAAGCCATGGTAAGACAGTTCAGATTAAATGGTTAAGTTGATTTCAGCTCTTTAGTGTTTGTTCACTTTTATTTGCTTATAGACAAAGATAAATTCCCACATATCTGCAATGCCATTGATTATTTTATCAACTCTGATGGCATACACACACGCACGCACACACACAGACGAGAAGTTCCTAATCATATGCATATTCCACATTTTATCATAAGTGTTTTAATGCAGTGACTTGCAATGGTCTTGTCTTGGTCTCAGCCTGTCTTGGTCTTGGTCTTGACTCGGTCTCGACCCTTTAAAGTCTTGGTCTTTTCTCGGTCTCGGCCTGTCTTGGTCATGACTTGGTCTCGGTTTAGGTGGTCTTGACTACAACACTACTTTCTTGTGTGTTGGTTAAAAATAGGTGTCTGCCTTAAAATGTTAATTAAAGAGTAAATTTTAACTTAAAAGTATTAGTTAACTTGGCAAAAATGTCGAGTCAACTAATATTTCAAGTTGAATTAACTAAACAATTTTAAGGCAGCATGAACACCACAAAAAGTATGTGTTAAATTTTTACACATTTTTTGTTACGCTATTTAAAACATTATGTGTCATTTTGTGTTGACTTTGTGTTTAAATAAATAAAAGGGACAACACAAGATGTGTTAAAAGCAACACAAGATGTGTTGTTCCAATAATAACACAGAGATGTGTCCATACAGTTTCATCGGACGCACATGCGGTGACCCGATTACGCGTCTGGTCCGAACTTTACTTCTGGTTTCAGATTTTATAATGGTCTGACTAATTGCTAAACTGAACTCTTAAACAAATACCTTGTCGACAAAATGTTTTAGTTTTCTAGGTAATCTAAGTGTTGTTTATTTTGCTTGTTTTATAAATAAACCACTTTAAAAGGACTTTGTTGTTATTTATTCTTTGCGACTTTACAGGAAGTTACGTGTTGACCACAATAAATGTTGTAAGTTTTACAATCTTGCTTAATTTAGACCACGCAGTTGACAGTGCACGTTGACTTCCATAGTAGGATAAACAAATATTTTGGAAGTGAGCGGGTACCGTGAACTGTGTGCTCACCATCATTTAGCAAAATATCTTCTTTTATGTTAAACCGATAAAACAAACTCATACAGGTTTAAAACAACATGAGGGTGAGAAAATGACAGAATGTTCATTTTTTGGGTGAACTATCCCTTTAATGGAATGTCCCCTTTTAGTTCGAATGACAGCATACACTTAAGCTGTCATAAACTCCACAAAACATGATAATCCATCTTATCCCAGCAAAATTTGATTATGTACCTGCCTCAAAAGAATCTTGTGATTTAATGGTGTGACGTTTGTAGCTAACACACTCTAAAAAACAACGCGTTTAATTTTGACACATTTTTCTGTTATGCTATTTAATACATTGTGTCATTTTGTTTGGATTTTGTTTTAAAATAAACAACACAAGTTGTGTTAAAAGTAGCACAAAATGTGTTGTTCCAATAATAACACAGATATGTGTTTGCGACAACGTATTTAGTGTGCTCACTGATTGTGTTGTTTTTAACACATCTGTTTTTTGCACGTTCAATGTCACAGATTATCATGCATTTTCTTAATTTGACATAATTTCACAAAATTTCTTTAACTCTTCCTCTTGTTCTAAAATACTATACACTGTCACTGAGATGATACTCTTTTAAAAAAGGTCCTAATATGTATTATTAGGTACCTTTGATGTACTAATATTCACCCTTTAGGTACAAAGATGGTCTTTTTCAAAGGGTACCGCCCCAGTGACAGCTTTTGTACATTTTTTCTGCAAGTGCAGGTTTGTGATACACTGTGGTCTTTGACTTTTGGACCCCTTTGTACATAGGAGACACATGCTAACATTTTTACCCAGAAGTATAAAGGCATAGACACGTATCAAGTTCATTTAATCCTAACATGAGTTTTCATTTATACACTATCATTACAATGTAATCATCATTATTTGTACATGGCATTTTGTTCTAGTGAGATCAGAGATCAGGTTATTATGTAAATTCTCTCAGGTCTGGGCAAGTATGCAATGTGTGTTTTTTCTTTTGTCTTTGTTCAAAAAACAGAGAGTTTAAATGAGAGAATTTTGCCTGAGGGATGTTAACGGACTTGAAGATTGAATAATTCAACTCTTAGTACTTCAACAGCTTCACTTTTGGAAATGTTTCAAAAACTAATCTTTATTTTATCTGTCCTTGTTTGAGCATGCATGATTTCCTTTGATTAATGCATTTTGAATTGATGGATGGATAAATCATTTTTTAAAATCTCATTATAGGACAAATTCAGAATCATCCATCGATCCTCAAAAAATTCTGTGATTGTTAATAATTATTTGATAACCATGCCATCTATTATAAAGTTTGAAAGCATACTTGTCATTAAAAAGAGAGAAGCCATTAAAAAATGTGTTGCTGTGACCCTGTCTGTAAAATCCAGGCTAAAGTCTCATAATCCAATGATGAGATTATGAGCATCAAAGTTTGTTTTCACATTAATTTCAATCTTTGAAATATATAATAAAAATATCAAGGTTATATTTTTACAGAATGTTCTTTACATAATGTAGGAAAAAAATAACTGGCTTTTTACAGACTGAGTTACATTTAAAGAAAGACAAAGATAAACACTTTTTAGTCAAGTACATACATCTCTGAACAGTGAACCTTTTCATTTTAATCTATTGGGTTTTATGATAATTTAAAATAAAACATACCTGTGTTTGTAGTCTCTGCAATTTTTGTTTGTCTCTGCAATACTGAAAAAGATTGAGAGAGGGTAAATAAAAAAATAAAAAACATGCGTAAATAAAAAAAGACATGAATACATGTCATAGCACACAGACTTCATGTTTCTTAAATGCATTACACATACATTAAAACATACATTTTGATGGAAATCCCAATAGTAAAACACATGCAAGAAAATACAAGAACCATACCTTGAAGTTCTCTTAAATGATCTCATTCATTTATCGATCCACGCCAATAAACCAGTACAGTTGCACAGCTGCCTTCGATGTATAGCCTACTGTATACAGTGAACCTTTGTGTAATTCCACACTAACATGTTTTCCTGCGTTCTGTGCCTTGAGGCGGTGTGAATATAGGTACCATGTGTGAGAAGGGAAACATCTGCAGTTTAACAGGTCTGCCTCATGGATTCTTTCAGGACCGGACCCCTGCATTATCACTATCTAAAACAGCCAGTGGAGTCACTGGGGGGGGGTTAAGTAGGACAATTTTTAGGGCCCATGCACTGTTGGGGCCCCTAAAGATAATTTTTATTAATAGGAACATGGGTGTGAAAGAGGGCCCAACCTCATATTCTTTAATAGGCCCCAAAATTGCTAAGAAAAGTTAATTCCTCATCATTAATAAAACAAAGGTGTAATAAAGTCAATATTTTAAGAAAGGAAACAAATCTGGATATTAAAAGTATTTAGTACATAATTTAACTAGAAAAAGTCAAATCAATACAATTAAACGTCTCACTATAGTAACCCATTATTGCTGAATGAAAGGTGTTGTTCTTACTGTTGTACAAATCGCATTCAAGTAATAACATTTTTGGAAATTCTTTGTAAAAGACCATGTTGTTTTTAATGACATTATGATGGCAGATAAATGGAGAAAACAGTCATATGGAAGCAATTATTCTTTCCTTCAGATCATTCATGAGGGAAAGTGCAACCATCAGCTTTTTCTTTGGGTTATTGCTGATTACATCACTAATGTACTTTTAATGGTGAATTTATTGTGATGTAATGTTTGAGGCATTGGTGGATCAGTTAGCTGTCAATCACAACACACTGCAGTGAGCTTCCATACACAGCACACCATACAAACATATCAACCAACAATGCTTAAAGGGCCCTTATTATGCAAAATCCACTTTTTACAAGGTGTTTGGAGATAAATTTGTGAAAAAATCCACCCAGTTCTCCTTTATTAATCCACATTAAATCAAAGCAGTCTCATTGGACATGCTGTTTTGACTCTCTTGTTAATATGATGTCACACTGATGAAGCCCCACCCACAGCAAATGACTGACTCGTTAATTTTACCTAAAAGCTTTTTGTTAGCAGGTTGCAGCACTAATGTGGATAAAGTTACTATTGTCTCAGACTGTACTCACAGAAATCAGATCTATTTTAACTGAAAGCAGTAGCTTATTTGCATTTAAAGGTACAGGCATAAAAAGGCGCTTTTTACTTCCGCCCAAATAGGGAAATTCTATACGTGCTGTAACAAATGATCTGTGGGGTATTTTGAGCTGAAACTTCACAGACACATTATAAGCACACCTTAGACTTAAATTAGATCTTGTAAAATGGGCATAATATTGGCCCTTTAAAAGAAATGTAATTCCTGAGCAACATTTCAAGAAATAAATATAATCGACTAAAAACATGGCCAGTCATTAAGTGCTCAGTTTATTCAATTCATTAAATAGATTAGACTAAATATGCATTTAAAAATCCTGAAAGACTTTAATGTTTCCTGAGGTAACATCTCTTCACTCTTTACAGAGGATTTCGACACAGTGCTGTATAACTAACTTTGGTGCAGACCTTAAATGATAAACAGCAAACAATAACAGACAAACAGGTTAAATATTCTCGCATATTAAAACAAAAACGGTGATCTTAAAGATTTTTTAAAATGGCATTTAATGGTCAGTCATGTATATGTTTGTCACTGTTCTTCTGCTTCGTTTGTTGTCATTGTCATTCTCTTTCTTCTCTTTAACAGAAGAGGATTGGATGAGTCTTTGATCGCTTTGATCTTAATTTGTTCATAGTCCACCCTTATAGTTGCCAATGCATTAGTCATCTCCTCCTGTGGATACACATAACAGACTTACCAAAAAGGCTTACAGAAATGTACGACATGAGTTCAGATAATCACACTACCTTAATTAATGTTTTTCCCAAAAAAATGTCACCCAATCGAGAAATCTGGAAAATAACCTTAAAATCTTTAATATTGTCTGAGTAAGGTCATGTCAAAGACTGAAATCAAACTTTGATGCTCCTTATCTCATCATTAGATGATGAGACTTTAGCCTGGATTTCACAGAAAGGGTCACATTTTTGCAGAATAATAAAATTACCTTGACCTTGTCCCAAACATGACTCTCTTCTTTAAGAACTTGGGTTGTGTGTAGAGGTGTCTGAGGGACATTCATTGAATTCTGTACATTTACAAAGAGATAAAAGCAGATTACATAGACATCAAAAATTAGATAACAGTTACATGAAATTCAAATGCTCACATTGATCCAAGAATGATTCATAAACTCTCTGATGGTCATTCTCTCTGTGGGATCAGTTTTCAATAACTGGCGAATGAGCTGCTTTGCTGTAAATAGTGAAGGTCATTTCAACTGTACGCAATGATGCTTGTGATGTTAAAAAAATGTTTATAAACTATCTTAAAAATTACCTTCCTCAGACACTGCCGACCATTCAGGCCCAGAAAATTTATACTGGCCGTTCCGAATCCGATTCCTCATTCCTGGGGAGATCGGCAAGCCGTGGTTTGAGTAGAAAGGCGGATATCCACACAATCTAACAAGAGGATAAGCAAACAATTGTTGTTTGTGATAAAACACATTAGAGACCCGTGTCATATGATTAGCATTAAAACTCACAGCAGATACATGATGACTCCTAATGACCACATATCACATGACTTATCATATTTCTCTGGACCAAGCACCTCTGGGGCTTGAAATAGAAAAAGGTATGTTTAACACAATTGCGTCATTATACTTAAAATCTGATGACTGTATTGCATTTTATTGTAGTTGTGGCACAACACTGACTTGTCTGCTTACCCACGTAGTAAGGTGTGTAGCATGGGGTGGTCAAGCATTTGTTAGTTGTGGTTTCTTTAGCAAATCCAAAGTCTGTAAGCTTGAGCTGGGCATCTGGCGTCTTTGATGTATACAGCAAATTCTCTGGCTGTCAGTTAGGGAAGAAAGAATCCAGTCTGACCATTTAAGACTACAATTAATGTAATATGGGTGAAAATTTAGCTTCGTGACATGGAATGCATTGCAAAAAAATTCCAATTCAGTAGTTCTGCCTCACTGCATCTTTATATTACAACATCCAGTAGTGAATCTGTGTATTTAAAGATTAATTGTGTTTTTTTTAATTAGTTGTAAAATGCCAATTAAATTATTAAATTGTTAACACTTAAAAAATGGCTGGGTTATTTTTGACCCACAATGGGTAAATACTGGACAGAACACATGCTGGGTTAAAATGGACCCAACTGCTGGGTTATTATACCCCATTGTTGCATAACAACAACCCAACATTGGGTCATTTTTAACCCAGCATGTGTTCTGTCCAGTATTAACCCATTGTGGGTCAAAAATAACCCAGCCATTTTTAGATTGAAGTCGAATTTAGATCAAAGAAAACTAACATCATTACGTTTTTAAATAGAGAAACATTACAGGTTCAAGCAATTATAAAACAAACAATTACAAAGTCTGATGTAGGGTTGCATGATATTAAAGAAAATGTGCTATGTGATAACTTGCTAAAATAAATGATATACAATATGATTTTGGAAAATAAAATAAATTAAAATATTAAAACTTAATTATTCTAAAAATCATTATTGCAAACCATTGTGATATGCATATTATCTTGGTATGCAAATTTGCGATATTTTTATCATTTCAATGGATTTTGCAGCCATGGTATTATGTCTTAAATAGAGATGTACATATATATCGGTCAATAATCTGTATCGGTCGATAAAAACAATTTCTCACACTATCGGCCAATAGTTTAAAACAACCAATCGTAATGGCCGATTTATCCTGTCAATCAAAAGAGAACAGGAAAATGCAATGAATTTGAGCTCTGTGTATAGAAAATGTAAAGAAACATCACTAGTTTAAGGTTCAATATTAATGGTCATTATATGAATGAATAACATTCAGAAAAATGTAATCATCAGAATTTAGTTAAAACAAGTAAATATAACTACTAAACCATCAGTATTGGCACTGGTATAGGCTATCGTTGTCGGTGGAAAAATTTAATATTGGTGTTAATATCTCTAGTGTCAACTAGGGATGCACCGATAGGATTTTTTTTGGGCCGATACCGATTTAAACAGACAACTTCTGGCCCATACCGATGCCGATACCGATATTAAACACTTCTATACAATACTATACAGTTGGTCTATAAGCTAGTTTATTTCTGCATCAAATTATTTTTACTGAACATGGATTGGATCTAATTAACATTCAACTGACCAACATAATAAGAGAGGCTGAAATTAAGCTAAAACAAATATAAAAAGACAGCATGACAACCTTCAAAGGTGGTTTTTGCTATTCAGCATTTATTTTATTAACAACATTAACTCATTTTTTAACATATAATGGATTTCTTTATGCAGTTAATTAATAAAGAATCGGTATCGGCCTTTCTCATGCTATTGCCGATATGCCGATGGTTTCAAATTCATCAAAAATCGGCCGATACATTGGTGCATCACTGGTGTCAACTATTCGTGAACCTCAGCTAAGTTTCAAAGATCTCCTCTTACTGTCCTTTAGTTTAATGTGTGCTGTGGTATAAATTTAGGGAGACGGTTCCATAATTTTTTTCAAATTCACTCCTGGTTTTATAATAATATTTTTTTAATAAGCATATAATGCGGTCTGCTGATAAATAACATTTGCTGTACAGCAGAGGCGATTCTAGGGTTAGAGCTTTAGGGGTGCTGAGCACCCAATGAGCTCCGCTACCACCACCCGCTCTTTTTTCCTACAGAAACCAATAATATGCCTATTGTAAAATAGCTATCATTATAACATTGGTTCAACTAACTCCAAAATAAAGATTTTTTTGGAGACCTTTCAGGCATGAAAATGGGTCAGGGGTGAAAAAGATGAGAAGAGAGCATGCTCCCCCTTAGAATTTTTTTTAAATAACATATTTTAAAGCATCAATCTGATGAGTTTTCAGATGCATTTTTTTTGCAAACCTTTTTATTTCTAATTAATGATGAGCTAGCACATTTTTGCTATTAATGCCATATTAAAGTCTCAGGACAAAAGGTGGGCTACACCAGCAGTGTGGGTATGGTTTTATGTGTATCGTTTTAAGCCTTTGTCAAAATGACAAATCTCCTAATTTATAACTTTTATGCCTACAACATATGGTAGGTTTATTAATAGTTTGTTAATTTGTTTGCAGCTTTTCTTTTAACAGTCCTTTAATTGAACCATTACATTACCTTTACTATATGTCTAAAACAAAACACTTGTGACTCCTGCACTAAGGGTTAAAAACGTTATCCCCTTCATATTAGTCTATATGTGACAAACTAAAAAAATATTTATTGTCTAGTTTGATAGTCAGACAGTTAGTGATTTCACACATAACTTACCGGTAGCCTACTGGTGGTATACAGTGATATGTAGTTTGTTTTCACTCTGTTCCAAACGCCATGTTTTCATGACGACTGACCAGAAAAGACGCACGTGATGTCATGTTTACATGACTCCCGATTGTTAAAATAAGTCTAAAATTAACGATAAATCATATAATAAACTTTAACAACGGAGACACACGTATGACGCACTGCATGCGTCTTGCGGAAGAACATTGTAACCGGCGCTACTTCTCTCCGTTTAAGTCTATGGACGAGTCACCCAGGTTCTGTACTACTCCGCAGCGCGCGGGTACCCGCCGGACTAAAATAATCCGAAAATAAACACTTATTATACATGTACCATGGTGATTCATTATAAGACAAAAACGCGGCTTGAAAGATTGATTCGTGATGTACTCGCTCATTATAAACATAACGTAAACATTTTGTAAGATTTGAACAAAAAAGTTGCATCACAACACTTTTAACTGATTCTCTCTCTGCGTGTGTTTCGCGCTCGGGCTAAGCGACGGTACAGAGAAGTAGAAGAAGAGGATGACACCATTTGCTAAGCGGGGAGGTTTTCATTGTCTACCTTATTATTCATTTTAAACCACAAACTACGGAGTATGTTTTGGACATTATTTAACCTGGTCAAAGACGAACGAACATTTTAGAATAATATAATTTCTTGTCCCAAGTTTTAGGGGTGCTGAGCTTCTTTTTAGGGGTGCTGAAGCACCCCTAAAAAAGGGCTAGCCTCGCCCATGCTGTACAGTAGCTTACCTTGAGGTCTCTGTGTGCAATGTTAATACCATGCAGAAACTCAACAGCTTCTCCAATATTTCTCATTATTTCAGATGCTTCTACATATGGAAAAGAGTAAAAAATGAGAAATAAGAAATTCAAACTTAAACTTAATAAATTACATGTGAGTGTGTGTGCTTTGGTACTGTACCTCTTTCAGTAAAACCTTCATCACCATGTTCCTGTATTCGACGAAAGAGTTCTCCTCCCTCCAAACTGTTAAAATAAGAAAACAGTGACCATGTTGCCATAAATGCTTTTCAAAAATGCGTACAGGCCATGTAAAACTGTACAGGCCTTTGACAGATTGATTTGCATTATTTATTAACAGTTTGTATATATAGCTGTATAGGGAAACAGTGGAAACTCGCCTTTATTTTACTATAGATACATAAACTGAACTATCTGTGTAAAAAAGGTGGTTTTGAGAGGTCAGATTAAAGCCCTACCATTCCATGATGAGAAGTAAACACTTTTTCCCTTGGTAGAAGTTGTCAAAGACATCTGCAATTTGTACAATACGTGGACAGGCTGATGCTCTGCAGTGAAGCTCTACTTCTTGTCTGGCTTTAGAGGTCTCCTGCAGCATCTGAGAGCAGGGGAACCAAAGACTGATCAAATAAAACACTTTCAGCCGATATAAATGAATCAATGTAATGTAACTGTGCATTAGCTAAAGACTAAAGCACCAGTTCTGTTTTATAGAGAGTATGTGAGGCAAAAAACGGCTCATAAACATGGTCAGAAAAGCACTTACGCTCTGATGCTGTGGTTTTTATTTTTAGTATTTTATAACTACTAAACCCATGGTTAAAGTCTAATACAATTTAGTGTGCTACTAAAAACCAGTTTAATATAACTCTGTGTTACATATTCAGTAGTCAACAAAGCTGACCACCACCCTATCAAGTTAGCACTTTGGCACATCTATTAACCTGGTATCAATAATTATATACAGGTGCTGCATATTATGTGCATTTTTTTCAAAATTTGCCTCTTGTTTGTTACAGTTTTATAGATACCTTCTCTTTTTGTACTGTAAATCCTCTCTCTGTGATTTCCAAGATTTTAGTGCACTACTGTAAATTCCAGTAAAAACATGTTTTGGCAAGTAAAGGCGATTTTGGTTTTGATCCTGGATCCTGAAAGGTTTTGTGAACTCATTTCAATGGCATTAACTGGGTAGATAATGACAGAGACAGAAATTAAGGGAAAATCCCTAAAAACTTCTCCTACAGCAGACAGGAAAAATCCAGGCTTAAAGTACAGAATTAAGCACTACTTTTATTTTTGAAAGCTGCATTAGATTTGCTTTTTGTAAAACATTATACAAATAAATTTGAACTGAAGTTTTTCAATTGATCTTCCACAAAGTATGTTTAGTCCATTGCGGCACTAGACAGCCATGCTTGCAACACCTCTGGGCAGCTATTTCAGTCATAACTAAAGACTAAAGTCCTGTCTACTTGAATGGGAAAAGACAGATATCTCTAAAATCACGTGTTAAAATCACAATTAAACTACATATTTCTGACCAACAATTAAACCTGACATCAACTGAAACATGACATTTGTTTTATCCTAATCTCAAATTGCACTAAAAACCCTTTACTTTGAGGTTGTTTCAGGTTGAATCATCAGTGTTAATCGATTGATAATTGATTCTTTTAACTGGAAGGCAGGACTTCTGTCACCAGAACGGCCATATTAAATGTGTTGCACTGTCCCCTATTCATAGTAATAGAAGTGATCAATCTTGTTATTCACTCTCTTTGGCTAACAAAGCATCATAGATTTTTTGCAGAAATTGAAACAACTGTAAGTAATAATTCTGAGGTAATCTGGGTAAACTTCCAGAAATGCCAGAGAGTCTTGAGAAAGAGGGTACCGTCACTTTAAAGTTTAAACTCTGCTGAATCAAACAGCTAAAACAAGACAAAGCTGGTTTAAGTTGGTGTAGAATACTGCTTTTAGAGGAGATTTGACAAAAGACCAGTTGAACCACCAACTAAAACCAGCTTTACCAGGCTAGAAGCTTGGCTAAGCTGTTGGCTGGTCTTAGCTGGTTAAGAAAACCAAAACCCCAGCTTGCTACATAAGCTAAACCAGTTAAAACCAGAATGGGAGACCAGCTAAAAGCATGCAACCAGGTTAGACTGATTTTAGGTCTTTTTTCAGCAGAGTGCCCCTCGGGGTCAGTGTATTCTGACTTATAAACACTGTTAAAGAGTTGGATTCCTCATGCCAAACATAGTCAAAGTGTCAAAAATGCACTTGGACGTAAAAAGTATTTCTGTGCCGAATGCACTTCGCCAGGATTTGAATTTTTTTTTTCGAACATGAGAGATTCATACTTAAAGCAACACTAAAGACTTATTGCTCTTTGCTCCCCCTACAGGTTAGAAGCGTAATTGTTCATTAGCACTGTCGTAAATACTGCAGCATAGCTGGCTCTGATTGGATTGTAGGTCTGCCGTAAAGCAAGTTTTTTGTAGTTTTCACTCGAACTACAGGACCACTACCCGACGGTTGGAAACTTCTTTAGTGCGGTTTTGGCCGATAGAGGGCTGCAAAGCGAATGTGACAGTGCCATTCACCCTGTTTTGAGTGGATGAACCACTGAAACTTTTTTGGAAACGTTATTTTAAGGTAAAAAAAACTCTTTGGTGTTGCTTTAACAATCTTGCTTTATTTCTTTTATGAGCAATTTTAGTACAGTGCAGAGGCGCGGGAAGATATTTTCGGTAGGGGGTGCTGGGGTGCAGATGCGGCGGGGGGAGGGGGGTATAGAGTAACAGAATTCTAAAGTTGTTCACAAGCTTTTTATTCTGCAGACCACTCTACCTATGTTTTCTTTTAAAAACTCACTCGCACCTCCCATCCATAATGTACAGCTGAGCTGACGGTGCATACAAATGATATAGCCTATTCTACATAGTAGAGTTTAGATTCTCTGCCAGGGTCGTTATTTTCTGCTACTATCCTATGGCCGTGCCGGACCATTGATTAAGCATATTTTTTTATCATTACTTTATTAGCCTCATTGGGTATTATATATAGACTATGTTTATGCCAAAGTAACAAATGTGTCCAAAACGTTACACAAATTACAAAATGATTTGTAAAAGTTACAAAATGCAACGCAAGTCATGTGCGGAGTCTCCTCTGGCACCCATCACGCATGGGTCTGCTTTTCTGTATGGTGTGGGTTGGGTGTAGCTTAAGTGCAACATGGAGTTTGAAGATGTAAAGCAAAAGAGAAAAACAGGAGAATTAACTTTAAGCAAGTTTGAAGGAAAGTCGGAGGAATGGAACCAGTTATACATTCTCACTCGTGCCAGTACTCCGCCTTTGTTTTCCTTTGCTTATAAGTTTTTAATATTTATAAATTTTAACATGGAAACTTAATTGATATCACTCGAGTTAAGGCAATTAGTGGACCTTTCAATTCACGGGTTTCATTTAATTCTATTTTTTAAACGTAAATGTAATATTTTTGTTTCAGTTTGCCATGCCTCCTTCACAGCGGTGTAAAAATAAGATATTTTTCGACTTTAAAATAAAAACATCATATCCTAAATTGTTGGAATATATTCCATATGTATTAATTTGGATTTATAGATGTTTAACATTAAAATCAATGCATGTGTAAGGGGGTGAAAATTATATGTGCCCCCATCCATCCGTTTGGCCCAATGGCGAAGTCCAAACCGTATGGGAAGGATTGATAGCGCGTTCGGTCTTTTCCGGAGCTTTGCAGATGACGTTTTGGCGTTACGTAATTTAGGTATATTTATCTCTAATCTGACTCCAAAGACAAAGATTTAGTTTATATTATATTACAAATTTGATTGATTATTACTTTTAAAGCTTACAGAATTTAGATGGATGTTTGTTTATTTATTCAGATAAAGCTCTGGTATTACACTCGTTCATTCGGTTCTCACAGTCGCACATGATCCTAGTACGGGCCTCATAATTAATATACTAGTCAACGGTCGTAAGCGAATCAGTGTTGGTCGCTGCCAGAGGTTGGACTATACGCTTAAGCGGCCGCTTTCTGCGTGCTCAACTTTAAACATACTTTATTTAGTCCCCTTAGAGGTGACACTTAATTATTACAATTATTATTTCTAATCAAGATTAATGAATAGAATAACATTGAAATAAACAGAGGTTGAGGCTGACCCTATTTAGAGTAATCAGAAATGTTACTCTAAACGGAAACACAGCCTCCACGCT